>NC_052136.2:15506824-15806825 GCF_016086655.4 Lepeophtheirus salmonis | reverse complement strand
AAAATGACAATATGATCTCAGTTTCATTTTTCTAAGGCTTAAAAAAACATCAATTCACCATCTTAATCAAAGAGGGGGGGAATTGAAATATTATTGACTATTTTTTTTTATATACAAATAAAGTTCACTTTCTCAGCAATAAGATGAAGCTAAAATATGGTTTATAGAATAGTATGGATTATATCATTTTCTTCTACTTAACATGTACTCTTAATTTTTATATAGACTAGAGGGTGCAAAAACATAATATTCTCTTTTATAATGCGTGACAATCAGGCAGTAGAAATAACATGGGAGGGGCATAGTTTCTTTCTATAGTACAATAAAGATAAACTGAACTTATCTTAAATCATCATTTAAAATCTTAATTATGACTCAAATAAAAAATAAAAAAAATATTACGGGTTTAGTGAACCTTTTTCTACATATTTATTATAATGTTTTATATTTGTAAGTCATTGATAAATATGTAACAGAGCAAAGAAGATATTTTATTAATCTATTCCACCCGATCCATGAAGCAAAGGACACTACACAGCTCTTAAAATTCTCCATTTGAGCTTTCCAACGTATTATAGACATTTTTAAACAATCTGGCAATCCTACAAGGAAGAACCATTTGACTCTAAAAGATAAACACGCACACCACTATTCTTGGCTATGCTCAAACGGTCGGTAATAGCATCCCCAGGGTCTTCAATGAGTAAATTGGCAAAAGATCACCAAGTGAGCTAAGAAACCATTTACCGAGCTGTTTCAGATTATCTTGGTATTACCTTTTATCATTTAAAGCATCACTGATCCAATGAAGGTAACAATAGTGATCCATGGGAAGATACTTCTTTATTATTTAAAATCCATTGGTGGTGGCCTTCGTTTCTTTTCTGATTAAAAACTATTCACTGTAAATCGACCATTTAGCAACCAAATGATAAGTGTATCTTCCAAGATATTAAGAAAGTCTCTACTATTTTCAGAAGCAAAAATCTGTATGTAATTATGACATGTGGTGTTATCAGTAGTGAAAGTCAAGTTATGGATCCTTATTTATTTAGTGTTGGCTCCGGAAGTGACCAAGACATTTTATTGGATATCCTAGAAACAGTTTCTGTACCCTGGATGAAGACTGTCGCTGCTTGCAGTCCTTACAAATTCCAGCAAGACACTGCACCAGCACACAAGTCCCGGATAATTTTTTTTTGTAGACTATCAGAATTTTACAGTGAAAAGAAAATTAGTTTTACTTTTTTATTATCGTCGAATGTTTATGTTAATTCTTTCATTATAACTCCTACACATATAATATCAATAACAAACAAAAAATAAAACTCTTTAAGGACAAACCAATGAAGGTATCCCACTTTCATTAGTATTAGGATGGCAGGAACATTCTGGGACCTTTTTTTGCATATGTTCAATAAAAATAACTAACTCTTCTCATTCACTACACCACGCAATTTACGAATGCAAAAATAATGTGGTGTATGTATTTTTGCAAACATGCAAATAAATACTTGTATATATATAAAAAATCCTTGCATTTATTTATTTCAGGGTAATCCATGCAACTTTTGCGTATTTCTATTTAATATTTATGTTTCAGCATTTTGTACTTGATAAATAGCTTAATTATATTTTTTTTTTTCAAAACATATATCATAGCGTTCATTTCATAATTAATGAAATAACTTTTCCCTCAGGTAAGAACGTCATTTTTAGTTTTTATTCATACAGTCAAAAGTAAAGATTGCTTCATTTATGGATATGTATATATATATTTTCCCCCAACTCAAGTTTATTTCATTCAGAGAATTATATCATTTAAACATATATACATTCATCAATCGGTAAACTTACGTTTACAAAATAAATAAATGTCTTGCTGCCAATTATAAGTAGAGAGTGATGTTCTCATATTATTTCATATCAACTGTTGTAGGAAGTACTTAATAATAAACATACCTATAAAAACTTGAAAATATTATATAATAGGATTAATTCCCCAAGTTTCATTCCACATGAAATCATTTGATAACAGCGCCCTCAAACAAAACTGTGTCAATCTATATACTTTTTATACTCGCTAAAAACATAGGTAGTGCAATCTATAGAGTTGTAAATTCTGAGCACTTTTGTTACGTAAAAAAAAGTGAAAAATGAAAAGTGTACACCTAAAAATATTGAAGGATGATCGCGGGTAAAATAGCTTAGCTGCCATAAAGTTATAATAAATTTACTAAAAGTAGGTATTCCAGGATGGAAATATAGACAAATCTTACTCCGTAGTATAGTAAATACACAGATAAGAAATAATTCATTGTGATATCAATTATACTCTTAGTCGAGCAAGTACTTTCATTCATAACTCCCCAACAAAATATCATTAGCTTACTCTTGATTCATGTGGACACGTTAATTGTTAGATAGTGTTTTACGTAAAATAAAAAAATAATAATTTTCGTTTTTACTTATAATGCCCCCCTTCATTAGATAATTATAAATTTTACCATTTAAAAAAAAATACAGCTTATTTTTTAAATTTAGATGTACCAAAACTTCTTTACCAATGAATAATGTTATTTAAGTATATTTTTTTATTTTATATAATTAAGCAAAAATAACGAAGAACAAAGGTGGATCTAGCAATAAAAAAGTAGATATAAAATTCTTGATGCAGAAAACGAAGAAACTTACTTGAAAATAGATGTCAAACAAATTTCCTTCGTATCAACTAGCCTTCCTCTCTAAATGTGAGGAACTAACATAAACTTAATCATATGTAAAACAAACCCAAAGGAGAAAAATAAAAGACTTTAAAAAAACAACTCAATATACTAAAATAATTAAAAGTATGTTAGATTGGATTTCTAAAATTAAAAAAATCCTAAAAATATATTTAATGAGTGTATTTTTGTACTGGTTGCTGCATTGAAATCTGAACACTTACTAATTCAATTATTAAAAATGGTTGAGTGACTGAAACTAATTCATTTTTTCGATATATCAATGCATTATAAAAAATTAAGAAACAAATATATGCTCTCTACCTTTCGTCGAGAAAATTACACTTGAACGTGATCCACGAATTCCATTCACTTACTTCAAGTGGTCAGCATGTACGAACCCCATTGAAGATGAAGAGACGTTTAGTCAAAAAAACTAAAATGGACCTGGAAGAGTTAAAAAACAGCCCATACCAACTTCCTTAAGTTCATAAGGGTCTATGCAAGAGATTTTGGGTTGTCACACCAGACTGTCTAGAGAACTATCAAAAAAGTAGGTGGAAAAAGCCTCGTGAGGTTAGAGAGGCCACTTTTATCACAAGCAATGAAAGAAAATCATGTCTTCTAATACAATACTCTTTTGAGTTCTTTCGAACCCTGCAGCCCTGATGCTATCTTACTTGATTACACCATTTGTTTGTATGTGGAGGGAAAGGCCTGCAGTGTCCATCATCCAAACATCGATGCCCTCAAAGTCACTACCTGCCAGAACTGGGACGCCATAATAGATGACAACCCTTGCAGCGGATTCCAGGCCTTCCGCCACCGTCTAAAAACCAACATTGCCGCAAAGGGCGGCTAAATTAATGATTAAGATAGGGCAGGCACACATTTGCTTATTGTATTAATTTTATTGAAATTCTATTGTTAATTAATAAATCTTTTATGAGTTTAAAATTCAAAGTGCGCATATTTTAATGGACCCCTCGGTAAAGTAGAATGGGGGTATTGTACTTTTAAAACGGGCCTACACTTAACGGATATTGCAACTGATACTTGCAGCTCCACAATAATTTAAATTTTTTACCCCCACCATCCACCACAAACATAATTGACCTTTATAAAAAAACAATTGCCAAATGCGTTCATTTTGTCTTGTTTTCAACCCCTGAATATTTTGATCTGGATGTCCTGACTAAGACTAAAATAACTACTGCCATTTTTTTATTTTGACCGCACTACCTCAAAATCATGTCCTTGTCTTTGTTAGGGTCTTGATCACAACATATGAAATTGAACAATTATTAATCATTAGTATAAAATGAATAACAGCTTATTCAGACATTTGTGTTAATTTTCTTCCTGTGTTGAACATAATGAAACATCATATTAGCTAAGCTGTTTACCTCCCAAAAATTCTTTGAATTTTCAGAGTAACTATGTACAACTTTGTTTTATTTTATTTTGAATAAACCGAAAGTATTTCCAACTCTAATAAGCTATTTTTCCATACATTTTCCTAAGGATTAAAAGTTGTAGGGTGAGGTGAAAAAAAAATGACCTTCTCATTTATTTCTTTAATAGGTGACTTCATGGTCACATTACTAAATTGTATTTATTTATTTTGTAAATATATTTCTTTCAATCTCAACATGTGTCTTTCAGTCATTGAAGTTACATACAGAATTCATATATGTATAGGTAATTAAACATATACACCTATACACATATTTATTAATATCGATAAATGCTGTCTTGATGAATCAACCTTGATAGGTATATGGTGTGGCTTTATTCCTGGTCAACAACTGTTGCAACCCGATATCACCTTAAGTAACTTATGTGATACATGAGTTTTCAAATCTTCGATTTGAGAAGAAGGATTTTTTTCATCTCTAAGATTTTATGGGTGCAATTGAAAATATGTGGTGATCTAACACAAAAACAATTTATAACAAAAATCAAGACAAGGAGAAATGTCGAATTTATATTTTATTTCATAAATACACACTGCTATATATTTCATGGACATATTACAGTAAATCATAAGATTTATATACAAATTTCTGGTATAAGTTGAGATATCCAAAGATGTTAATTAAAATTTAGAATTTTTGTTTGATTTAGAAGATTTAATTTTGCCCGATATTACTGCCCTTTTCATATTAAGTCTATCAATTTCTAATTTTTTATGTTTCTATAACGTGAGACTGTTACTTCGAACTAACAAAAATTTCTCAATTTTTAAACATCTAACATTTTGGTTTAAAAAAACAACTTTTTTTATTTTAAAAAATAGATGAGGATTTTATTTAATCAAAAGTTCTGATCACACACTAAATTAGTTCCCGTTAAATAAACTTTTTTTAAAGTATACAAACAACTTGGAATATTTTAGTAAAATGAAGCGATTTATTTAGAAAAATATTTGAAAACATTTATGTATATAGACACATAACAGATTGTGAAACGCTTGGTTTTTGAGTTTTTAAACAATGGACGTACGTTTACACTACTAAGATATGTTTGTGGTTATTTGCAAATATATCTTAAGAACTGCAACTCATTTATTTGTGAAAGATTACTTGCCAACTGGACTCATAAGATAAAATCAGAATCATAACCGGACAATTTGAAAAAAAAAAGGATATTTTCTTAACAAATCCTCAGTTTTGTATGATTGGGTATAATTTTTTTTTAGAGATCGAGAGGATAAATCGGGAGGGATGCTTATTGTATTACTAAATTATGACTTTTGTTAACATCAACTGCCTGATATATGATTTTATATCAAAACTATGCAAAAAAAAAAAATTGTTTCTTGTTTTGGCTGACGTCAAATGAAAACATGTAATATCAACTTATTCAATCTTGTTGGACTTTGGTAAGACTAAAAATTTTACTTGGATTATTATTCTAAGACTCTTAACTCTACTATAAATCGTTTCACAGGTATTAAACTCGACTCCATAATTTGCCTAGAGATTCTAGCCTTGGCTTAACCTTTTAACATAATCCAAGATAGTTTAATTCCACAGGTACCGTACTCTTTTAACCCGAAAAAATTATCAATACTTAATTAAATCAAAATATACATGTATGATGCAAATCAAAAAAGGAAAGAAAACGCAAAACATTTGCAACAGTTCTAGAAAACAAATTATTTCAAAATCACGAATTTGTGTGCTCATGAATTTCGGAGAGTAACGGTGATAAATTACAGGTCCTTGTTAGATTTAAAGTAGAATTGTCGTTCAAAATGGGAGTAGTTTATTGTCGTTCCTTGAAATGTGGGGACTTGTGTTTATTTCTTTCCTCAAACAGCTGCTCGAAGCTAGTTTAATAAAATGTAATTCCAACTGAGCTGCTCTTTGCTTAAATATTTCAGGATTATGATATTAATTCTCCATATCTATTTTTTGTGACATCCCTAATTATCTGCTTATATTTGTGGCAAGTGTTTAAATGTTCGATTCAACAACTGAAATGGTATCGATGAGAAAATGCCTACTGTAATGAAACCTCGAATGATTAATTCAGGACTAAATAGAGTATTGCAGTAATTTTATAAAATCTAATGCTCAAATAATTGCAATCTTTTGTTAACTTTTATCTTAAATCATAAGGAAAGGATCCATCTTTTAAACGTTCCCAATTTTATTTGCATCCTCCCATCCCTCCAAAAATCAATTTCAAATCACGTACATACAAATGGAAAGTCTGTTCTTTTAAACAGGAACACAAACGTTGTGGACTTTTGTAAATTTTAATGGTGAAATGGACAACGTTTTTTTAACTAAAGCGGTCCGGTGTATTACTCAATTCTTCCAAAAATTCAAAACGTGAGAAACACGATGGTAAAGACTCACTCACAATTACTTAGCAGAAGCTTCGTGACCGGAAAGAGGCCAAAACCGTCTGAAATCCTGCTTTGCTGGAAAAAATTTCCTGTTCAACTGTCTATCGTGTCGTCAATGATAATTTGCAGTACCTCAGCTATGCACGTCCCAAGGTATGGCTTCCAATTGCTCCCATTGAGTTATTAGCCTCCTAACTCGCTCGATTTGAAACCTTGTAACTATTTTTCTTGTTCAATGTGGAAATTTCTTTCCAACGAAGGTGTTTAAGAAATAAATGTAAAGCAGCATTTTACATTTTTTTTTCAGTCCGCAAACTTTAAGATAAACCACATTTTATTTACAATCATGATAGTAGAAAAGGAAGAAACATTTGGATAAGTGTTTCATAGCAAAGATCAGAATCTCTTCAGATCCATTAAAGTATAGGTTAATTGAAACTGAAATTAAGCCCGTACCAAATTTAATAATAGCAATAATAATAATAGACTCAAAGCATTGTTAACACAATTCATTTGTGCTCTCTATATTTCGACCCCTCTTGGGGTCGAGATCACCACAGGGGGTCTTATTAATGTAGACGTATATGTACACACACTTCTTCTTAATTAACATTCAAAAGTTTTCTCCCCTCTCTTTGTAAAGAAACAAACATTCTCTGTTATTTCTCCCATTATTCCGGATCAAGAAAAAATATAAATAAATATTCTACATATAATATGAAAGTGATAGAAAAAGGATAAGAAATGATATAAGATATTTATAAGTGCATACACCTGGGCAAAATATATCTACATATGGATATACTGGGTGCGAACGGGATTATTGCGAGGTTGCAACTTGAGTAGTGCTCTATGATTTAAGCTGTTATCATCATCTTCTAGTTTTTGAAGAGGAACGTCTATTTATAGATTCATAAAAAATAGTTTAAGAATTAAAACAAAGTTTCAAAACGCAATTTTTATTTAAAGTAGATTCTTAGTCTGTGTGATATATTTATTTCCACAAATGGTGTTTCTTTATATTTGGTATGATAACTTAATTTTTACAGTTATATAATTTTTTTTCTTTCTAAAAAAAATTGAAAAATTACACTTTTACGAAAGAATTTACAAAAATAAAATTTTAAATTTCTTTTAATAAAAAATGAAAAAAATCACAGCTACTAAGAAAAATTTTAAAATGTTTAAAATGAATTTAAATGTTCAATTTTGTAGAAACAAAAATCAAAAATTAATTTTTTTGTTAAAAAAATTTCAAAAATTAATAACTATTCTTTAAATCAGTAAATTTTTTGGAAAATAATTTTAAAACTTCACAGTTCACAACAAATAAAGTTTATTGGAATAAAAATTCTATTAGATTTTTCGGAAAAAATTTTCAGGAAAAAAAAAAATTATTATATTTTCTTCTAAAGAGCAAATATTCCTTTATTGTTCTTTTTTTTAGGGTGGAGGGCTAAAGCCCCTCCAGATAATCCCTTGGTTACGTCCCTGCCACTAAAACATTTTTGTCATTTTATCTTATGTTGCATGTAATTTTTTCTTTCCTTAGTAGACTTTACCTTGTTAATTTAGTTGAAAGAGCGAGTTCCTGGGAGTACAAAGTACGCAGGGTACTTAGTTATAAAGTAATATTCAACACTCTTAGTGGGCAAAGAAACTGTCGCTAAAAACACAACATCGTCAAAATACTGATCACATGGTTTTCCTTTCAGCACTTGGTTTATAGTTTTGGAGATATCTAATATTAAGTGTGTGAGTTCTCGTGAATAATGTAGAGTAGCACTAACGAATTGATGGGGATTTAGAAGTGTAACACTTTGTAGAATGATAGTGTAATTGGATGGAAAATAGAATAATTTCTGCATATTTTTTTGCTAAATATGCAGTGAGATTTATTTATATTTTAATTCCTTTCATAACTGCTAGCACCTAATCTAAGAAAACATCAAGACAGCTAAGAAGCTTTTCTCCGAAATATTCTCTAAATTTTCATGTTTACAATGTTGTTGTATTTGTTTTTTCCTTAGCATACAGGCAGGTCTTATTTTCTACAACTTTATATATAATAGTACTTTGTATAAAACATATATTTAAAAAAAAATGACGTACTATGTGTGATGATCACAATCACTCTAAATCCGGTAACTAGTGCACCATAATGATCTTCTTCAACTCGTCCACATTACGGTGAGAGGCCTAACAAACTTTGCTCTCCAAATTGCTCCACTCACGGGTGTCCAGAGGGCTGCGATCATATGAGGAAGAACCAGTAGGAGGTTTTTCTGACACTATAAGGTACCTTCACTCATGAATAAGATGGATGCCCTACATGAGTCAAAAAAAATAATTTCCTTACATGCATAATTATCCTACAACCATGGCAGGACAGTTGCCACAAAGTGTTCTAGCTAGGCTCGACATCAAGCTTGAAGAAATATCCGTCAATCTTTTTGCCATTGCTTGAGCTGGATGCCCATTTCTAAAGGTCTTCATAATCTCTTGGGATGGTCCTGCGATGAAACTGGCATTTTGGTGGTTGAAGATCTGGTCCACCGTATATAATTTCTCGTTTGAGAAAATTTGAACGTCCGTACTACCAGACACACTTTTTTGCCTCTTTGCTTCTACGCGTTCATTTTTTGTCTGATTAAAAAAGATGTAATTTTTTGGCGGAAAGAATAACTAACTTAATGGGGGTTTGTTTTAATTTGACGCCTCATTACATCATAATAAAACCGCACATAATATTTTTTAGTGCTCACCCTGTATATATTAAAAAAAAAAAAAAAAAAGAGGCCTGGATGCATCTTACATTATTGTATGTTATAGTTTGTATTTTTCTTTATTTTCATTATTTACTAAGGCATAACTTTTTATACTTTGGAATTTAAAAAATGAAAGAAGTTCATTGTACGGGGGAAATATGTGAACATTTTTCATGTATTTTTTTTTTTTTTTTTTTTGTTCCTCAATTTCTTTTGTTCAAGGAGTTATTATTATTACTATTTCTAAAAATAAATGAAAAAATTTGGTAAACTTGAACAAAAAAAGAAATAATTATTGCTAAATGGAAAAAGCGGAACAAAAATGCCAAGTATTACATAGAGTGTATTTTTTGGATTCTTATTAGTGACGTCGGACTGTATATAAGTACCATTTGCCAAAAATATTAACTAAGGTGGTATAAAAAGATAAGGCATTACTCATTGTGAAGGGCTTACTCCTTATATATATTTAGTAGTAGGATGTATTACTCTTTTAAGGATGAGTCTTCCATATTCATAGACTCAAATATTACAACTCGTTGATACGTTAAAAAAAAAAAGCCCAAAAATAAAAGAATCACCCTGACAATTTGAAGGAGCTTGGGAAGTGAACAGTGAAGCTTTCATGACGTTGGATGAAATTAGCTAGAGTAACTATGAGACAAAGGAAATAAACACAAACCCAACTCCATATCTAGAAATGATATAGTTGGTAACTACAACGAAACCAATCCTTAATTCTAATCAGAGTCCAAAAAGTATTTACACTAATTTATTACCCTACAGCATATCCTCAGTGTAACTCTTCGTCTACCACACCCTAGTCATTACTACATACTTAAATATTTTCTCTTCATTAATCAATTGAATAATGACAATAGATTTGGAAAATAAAGAACTCTATTCAGGTTGCAAGTATAAAAAGAGCACCATCTCCAATGGTCATATTTTTTTACCTTATATGCTTAGTCACTTTAACCAGCCACCCCTAATAACCAAACGTGATTACTTCACTGTAAAGTATTATTTATGTCAATTTCAGTATATTTTTTTGTAAAAATACATTTTGTTAAAAGTGACCCTTATTTGTCACTTTTTAAATAGGGGGTTTTGTAGTTTCACAAGCATTTTTTTTTCGAATAACCACCTATTAGTATTATATTAGCCACGGCTCCTTGCGTGTGATGAGTATGCCTTATTTTCAGTTGTCACTTTTTTTTTTAAAGTATCAGATTAATTCTTTTCATGTTTGTTAGCTCATTTTCTTCTATAACTCAAGTGTTTAATTAAATTCTTAAATAACAATAATAAAAAATTTAATTAAATATAATTATTTACCGTTACATTTTGTCTTTGAAGTCAAACAGTAGTTAGGAAGCTTGGAGGCTCATGTTTGTGGTAGATTAAAAAAAAAAAAAAAAAAGGATCATAAAATGCAAGAACATAAAGCCGAAGAAACTCCGAGGAAAATATCAAAAACCCCGATTTTTTAAGACCAATTTGTATTATCTACTAAATATGTTGGTTTAATTTTTTTTTTATAAGAAACCCAAATTGGACTCTCAGATATTTATGATTATTTTAACTCTTGTTTCCTTCATTTTAAGAAGTTGTTTCATAAAAAACAATTATGGGATATAATTTGGGTTTTCAGTGAGTTGCTAAAATTTGACTTAATTTAGTGTAACATTTATTTGTTTGAAAAAAAAAACTGTTCTAATTCTTGTGAAAAAGGCTTTAAATAGGATTATTAGTTCAACTTAAGAGTCATCTAGTGAGTAAAAATTAACTCATGAATGTATGAAAATACTTTACTACGAACACTGTATATAGTGCTCCCTGATCATTACGAATAAAGTACATATAAAAATAAAACCTTTTAGGGATTTTGTATAACTCATATTTAAAAAGAAAAAAAGGAGAGTTCTTTAATTAAAATTTAAAAAGAATGTATGTGACTTTAAGTTAGATTTACCAACGAGCTAAAGTACTCATCAAATCATACTAAAATAGTTTCTCAATCTCTAATTATTATTCTTTATTCATGAGCAGAGAATATTTCAGTATTGAGTGAGAAGCTACGTCTGAGTGTGCTCATAAAAAAACGAGGCTAAGACCGACCAAAGATTTATTGTAGTCTTATCTTTCATATTAGTATATTTGTCGACGCCTAATAACTACGGACAATATCTGGTACTACCACTAGTTAACAAAAAGGTAAAATTATTCTAGTCACGGCTCTCCCCTTCCTCAAAATTTGGTATGATCCTTCTTTGATTTAGGTCTACATAGCAGTGAGATTGGATGTAATTGATAAAAGTACATTCCATCGAACAGCCTTGCGTTTCAATGCTGTTCAATGCAATTTTATAACCGCTTCATCTCTATTTTTAACTTTTTTCTATTAAAAAAGATTTTTAATCTGTTGATGGGGGTACCAAATATATCTTTACGATTTGTGTATATATCAATGCAACCAATCTGTCTTGTTAATTTTTTAGGAAAGAAAAATCACATTTTAGATAATTTTAGAGTCAACAGAGCATGACTCTAAACGGTTTGACCTATTACTAAGATTTAATAAATAATGATTACAAAATGGATACAAACTGATTGAGGAAAAAGAAATTATTTTTTCTAATTTGATTTATTTTCGAAATAGGGTATTTATGTACCTATTCACGTCAGAAATAAATAATAGATATATATTTGTATATTGTATGTACTGATTCAGCCATTTTGTATATATTCTGTTTTTATTTTGATGATTTTTCTGTTTTTATTTATAGTGTTCTATAAAAAGTAACCTTTGTATTTGTACAATGTACTACACTGCCGTTACCTGTTAACTCCAAATTTTTTGAATGGGGACCTAAAAATTGCATGAGGATTTAAATACAATTTTATTTCAAATACGTTGTTTCATTGCGCAATAAAACGACAGACAAAACAAAAATAAACTAGTTTTGTTGTAATCCCATATCTTTAAGTGTCAAAATGTCAGAGAAACAAAAAAAAAAGCAACGTTTGTACGATCGGTGCCGAAGAGATTGTAGGGATCGTTGGCATCTCCATCCGGACTGCCTATAGTTGAAAGTTCATTAAGGAGTGATCCCATATGGAGACACACCATTAATTGTCAAGAACTTACAATCTGTTCGCCGGTGTGTCAAGACTGTTATTGCCTGTGATGGAGGACATTTTTAATACAAAATATAGTGTTCAAACATTTAACAAATTGGTTTTAAGTTGTCCTTTCTTGATTCCATAAAAATCACGTTT
Source organism: Lepeophtheirus salmonis (assembly GCF_016086655.4). Taxonomy (NCBI): domain Eukaryota; kingdom Metazoa; phylum Arthropoda; class Copepoda; order Siphonostomatoida; family Caligidae; genus Lepeophtheirus; species Lepeophtheirus salmonis. Next base: position 15,794,193 of record NC_052136.2, on the reverse strand, counting down.
ATTGTAATTTAGTCATTCCACTGCAAGTTTTGTGTCCACGATCTGTAGGTCGCATTTTATTGTCAGTTGTGGAATTTATGTTTCTGTTTCTTTTAATATGGATTAATTTGTTTACATGACGAGTAATTATTAAGGAATAAATAATACTAATTCTATTGTTGAGAAGAGTTTGCCTGATGTTTGGCTCCTTTTTCTGTTTCTTTTATGAATAAAGGTTGTAAGATACATTTAATGTAAAGACGTACCACATGCATACATTGACAAATTAATCTTGAGGGAGTAAGAGAGATTTGTTTTCGTCGAATCTTTTTGAATAGAGAAGTGCATATACACATAACTTTTTTTTTACCTTGATGTTGAGTTTTGAAACTGTTAATTATACATCTTTGATGTTTTTAACGTAAATAATATGGTACAAAATTTGAATGGATGATTTCAAAAAGGAATTCTATGAGTACATAATGTAACAACATTATTTGTATTGCATCGATGGAACTTTTTTCAAAAGATAAAGAAATAAGGCCCAAAAGTTATATAGCAGGTAACCACAGGGTGATCTAGAATTGTATCGAGTCCCATACATAAGTTAAATTACTCACAGAGAATGATTTGTATAAATATTCTAACAGGTTTAATATGTATTGTCCTATAGTAGACCAATATATCATTGAATGTGTTTGCCTTCGTTTTAAACAACTTGGCAGAGGCGGCTCGTCACTGATTTGCAGCTAATACGCATAATGTTTGCCCAAATGGCTGATATAATGGAAGCCTTGCTCAGCCTGGAAACTTCAATGATGTCATCCACGGCCACATTTTTTTCAAGGAACGAACAAAAAAAAAATTGCGAAATGACAATCACATGATCAATTTTACAACTTTTTGTTTTATCCACCATGAGTCACTGAAGATATTATGAGTTACTCAATCACATATGTCGAAGAGAAAAGATTTTGTAGATAACTATGTTTGGAAACAAAAATATGGTCATCGTTTGGTTTTACAAAGTTGAAGGAATGAACAATAAAAAATTAAAATATGAGTGCCTGAATGGAAATTTGTCAAAACTGAAAGGATGAACGGAAAAATTGTTAATGGATCCTAGCTTTTAAATTACTGATGTTGCCGAACACCGTTCAACAAAATCTATTTTATCATTGAAATATTTATCTCTCTCCGAATATTGAATATATATTTCTTGCCAAGTTCACTGCAAGTATCGTCAATACGCAAGCAGTAAACTAATGGAATTTTAAATAAAAGACTGTATCATCTTTATATATAGGTCAATTTAAATTAATGTAAATAATTTTTTTATTTTCGTTAATAAATAAAAACTATCCACTTTCAGTCACTCCATTTATTCAATTTTTGAAATTTCAATAATCGATTGACAAATCGTCGAACCAGCGCAAAAATAAGCATTCTCAACCAAAAAAAAATGAACTGAGATTTTAAATATTCAATCTTGAAGCTAGAAGATTAAATTTTTACATCATCATTAGCATAATCTAGTCACTAACATAAAAACCAGGCTCTTAGAGCACTTAACAATGTCCATAATGTTTCTTCAAATAAACTCCAGCTTGTAAAAGACGTGAGATGTGTTACCTTTTTGTTTGTTACTCGCTCATGATGATGAAATGACTAAATTATTAGTTTAGTTAGTTTATGTAAAAAGGACAGTGGCAACAAATTCTTAATTTCTCGTTCCCGTTTTTTGGGTAATATATTGTCAACTCAACTTTATACGCATTTTATTTGTAACAGTATTGGTCTAATTAAAATCTATTTAATAGTAAAACAATTATTTAGTTTAAATCAGAGTTTTACTCAGTTGAAAATTTAAATAATTATGCGTAAATATTTAAAAAATATATACATTTGGTCCAGAAGGGCAAAAATGTCAACTTTATATCTCATATTGCCCAAATTATTAACAGCAGTAAAGTCCTCTGTCTATATTAACATTTTCGAAATACTATTTATTTACATTTGTTAAAATTGACACAAATAATCAAAAAATACTATCCTCTATTTAAAATTTAATTGTGACTGCATTTTGAAATATCTCAGTAGATATGTAAATATAAAATGTTATTTGAGGCCTACTTTTTTTTATGTTCCCATAATTGGTTTGATGGAGTTGCACTAATTAGTTATAAGTAATTATTATAGTATTACAATTACCCCCATCGAACCTAGGATTCTTTTTGTGAAATCCATATACAAAAAGTATATTTCTTTCTCTAGGAATCATTGGGGCTCGAACGTAGACACACCAAGTTCAAGAAAATAGCATCTTTTAACGTTTACTATTTTCGTAATTTTGTTTTTGATGTCTTCTATCGAAATGAAGAAAAGTGAATTTAGAATACAAATCTTTGTGCTGTATATATACGTTTGTATCTAATACAATTCAATAAAATAACTTTTGATATTGAAGATGACAATGGGAACTGCAGTAACAAATTGTGCGAAAAAATATATGAGAAAATCAATTCATTTATTTAAAATTTCCAATACACATAAATATTTATATTAGTGCATAAAATATAACACATATTATGATAAAATTTTTTATATGTATCTAGGACTCTAGAATATTAAGTAATATTTAGTTGGATTTCATCCCTGTTATTTGTCGTTATAAGGTTTCATTAGACAAACCAACGGCAGCTGAAACAAAATCATAACAAATTTTATTTTTATCACATCTTCAAGTGTAAAAAGGTCTGTGAAACAAAAAAAAATCTTTTCCACCCCGGTGGCAGGTGCTGAGAAGTTTGGAGAGACTTTTGGCATCTTCATCCAGTCTGCCAACAGCATAAAAAAGGCCATTATAATCCCATAAAGCCAAAACTTATCTTGAACAATATGGCTGACTTCTGGCCTACTTCCATGTGTCCCTCTCTCGGCCATGACCTCAGACTCCTGGTCTTTTGTAGTTGAGGCGTCATGAAAAAAATTTCTTCCACACTTTTGATCTAAATTTGGTTTTGCTCCGAGCTACCATTATGACACCTTTGTACAACAAGTTCTCTGCATTCGTCGTCAAGCACTGCCAATTTCTTCTCTGGCCTGTAAAAGCTGTTATTGATGTAAAGGAGGAGACATTTAATAAAAAATAAAGCTAAATATGGTATTGAAACATAGTAAACTTTGGTTTTGAGTTATCTTTTCATTATTCCATAAGATTTTTTCATGATTAATTAATTTAAATAAAATAAATAATATTTTACATTGTATTCGTGATTTCTTGTAGTTTTTAGGCGTCGACGAATAAACAAAAAGAGCGACAAAATTTCCTTTACAAAATATATATTTAAACCAATTTTCTTTTTTAATATGAAGAGCTGAGCTTTAGCCTCAAACACGCGTTGTTATTTTTTTAGATTTAGAAGTGAAGGTACAGTCAAAAATTAGGCTTAGACAAAAATAGAAACTTTTCCTTATTAATATATAAGATATACTTAAGGATGTATATATTATCTAAATTTCGGTTAGAGTAAAAACCATGTCTGAGATAATGTCATACAAATATAATTACTTTGAGAGACACAATATCTGCTTACAGAGATCACTAGAACTATAGTACTACTTACTTGTTGATACATTATAATTTTCAAAATAGGTAGGAATAATTAATAATCTCCTTATAGTAATCTTTTATACTTTTTTAAGATAAACAATCACCGCAATGTAGCCAATATTCAAATCGGAAGGCTTTGACTTGTTCACACTTTGAAAGTTCTTTTTGCTAAAAAAAACAGTTCATGTATTTGTTTGTTAATTTATTTTCATTTCGTATTTTTCCTGAAAAGAAACTTGCAGTGCGGGATTGTACAAATGTATCAGGCAAATTATAGTTTTTACCTAGAAACATTGCCATCTTATATCCAAGCCTGCTATTACAACATGGGTACCAATCAAAGAAAGACAAAAACTTTACCCCCCCCCCCTCCACCATTAAATCAATTTGTCTCATTAAATTGATAAGTCATTCACCATTTGATATTCAAAGTTCAAAATAAATATCCCGGTAATGTACGTGTTATATAGATTAAAAGACCTGATGTCTGTAAAGTATAATATTAATCCGTGTTTTGACAAAAAAAAAAAAAATCCATATTTCAAATGATTACATCCCTAATTTTGTTTACGTTTTTAGATGTAAACTGTTAATTATGACATTAATTTTGTGAAATTTTGTATTTATAAATTTGGAATCGATTTATCTTTATAGAATAATTGTGAATAAGATATTTAGTTATCCTAATGACACAATAAATAAACATTGTATTCTTATTTTTGCTGTTGATTTTTCTACTAAACATGCTTCTTATTATAATTCAGTATAATGATGGGTTGTACTTCACAAACTTTTGTGACCTGTAAGCAATTTCCAATTTTTTAATAAATAATAGTCCAACAACAAAATAAAATGTTTGGAAATATAAGCTCGTGTAGGTATATAATAGTACCAAGTTATTTACACATTTCAAACGATACTGTATAAAATTGATAGTAAAACCAGAACATGCAGTATTATTTCGTCATACAAAAATTATCCTGCAGAATTTCCCCAAATTTCCGATTTAGAAAACTGTCCATTATAAAAAAAAGCAAAAATTAAGACTGTCTTTGATAACGTCATCTAATTTCTATAAAAAAAAAATAACTTTAGTTTATGTCAATTGCCCGTAATGACATTTTTGTTTTATATTTTTAGTCGAAAAAGTTTCACAAAGTACCAAAATACTAGTATCTTCAAAAACTATAGTCATTTTGATTTCGCTTTTGAAGCTTTAAGCTCTCTTATTAGTGATTTGATTGAAATTTTAATTGACGCCATCAAAAGTAAAAAATCTGTCATTTTTACGGAATGTTTTTGGTTTTTTTTTAAATTGATCAAAAGTAAGGATATTTTTATCAAAAACAACATAAATTGTTCTCTATCATAATCATCTCCCTGACTTTAGTACACACATACTTGACCTTGGATGTCTCCAAGAAAGAGGTCCAGGTGAGATTATATTTTCCTTGAGAAACTGAACGTTGGCGTGCCTCCTTGCTTGAGTGCCTCCCCCCCCCCCCACTATCTTGCTCTCGGTCATGCCACCAATGGCATTGAGGGCACCGATGACAATCTGAATAATCTTCATGTGGTACCCTATAGACTTGGCGATCTGGCAGTCACTTTTCTGAGCCTCATGTATGGGCTTGATGATTGCACATTTGGCAAAGAATTTAGCCTTTTTGCTGTTATGGGTCCCAAGTGCCATACCGGAAATGATTAAAATCACTGTAATGCTGCTATTTGCGTAATTTTAGTCATAGAGAGACATGTCATAGTTCATTTAAAGATAATCATTTGTTTTAAATTTAGTGATACTTATATTTTCTTAAGATCGGCATTTTTAGTCACTAGAGACCGGACGCAGAGTACTTTTGGTAGCTGATTTTGATACGTTAGTTGAAGTACGGTAAAAAAAAAAAATTTAAGAGTAATTTAGACCAATTGTTTAGGTGCGAAGTTTTTCAATACTTCAAGCACAAATAAATTGTTGCATAATCGGAATTATGGCGAAGAGTGTATACGGCGGAACAGTACAAAAATGTTGATATCAGAACAACACTAATTTGAACTAACTAAGCCAATATTTTTTTTTTTACAAATCATGTAGTTACAAAAATAAATTGATACATAATAGGCCCATGTATAAACACGTGTGCCTGTGCAGCAAGCTTAACTACATTACAATCAATTTATGTTTTTTCTTGCATGAATTTGTTATTATTTGTATAAAGTTTGACAATCTCAAGGATCACTCAACTCATATTTTTAAATGTACATATATAAATGATTAAGAATGAATTCACAATTACATACAAACATTATCCAATAATAATTTAAATGCATTTCTCGGGAAAAGAGAAGATCAAAAATTCTCATGATAAAATCAAACGATTTTTCTAATATACTATTATCTATTCATTAAAATAATATAATAATTTGAATTATTGTTCGTTAATACTCGTACATAGTTGGTTAATGAAATCTACATAATTTATTATTTTTATTTTAAAGCGCATTAACGTTCTTTCCTCCCTCTTCCTCGTAGGAGTTCAGTGATAATTATTAAAGATGTGATGATTGTTCAAATACAAATCTGTGTAAATTTAAAAAAATAAATAATTGACCCCTTGCAAAATATTAGTGATCTTATTAATTACTCCAACGCAAAAACTGTAAACCAATTAACGAGACATAGACCCGTGGTTCAATATGTGTACAATGAATATTATTCTTTAACTCTCCATAAATTCACTTTAACAATTAATTTAGAAGGTGAATATTAAGGAATCATTCCTCCCAATTTTGAAAATTCCAGCAAATTAGCGAACAAGTAACAAAATTTCTTGAAAAAAGCTGTAAATTACGTTATTTCTTTGCTCCAACGCCTTTGTACGTATTCAATTGTCCACAAAGTCGTAAACCGGGTTTGCTTTTTGGGAACCCCTGATATTATATTGACACGTCAGTACTAATATAAAATGCACGGCTCAACCATCTTTTTAATTGAGCAATAATATGCATGGATTGTAAATTCTAAGTTCCGGCAGTATGAAAAAAATCAAATAAAAATAGTCATGATAAACCTGACCATTTGAAAAATATTTATAAGGAAAGGAACTTTGTAATATCATTATTTTTCTCTAAATTAGCTGGACAAGTTATTTGAGGAAGGAAATAAGCAGAATTCGGACTCCATATTTAGTAAGGGCATAGGTAGAAGCTACAGCTGTATTGATCCTCAATACTACTCTACTTATGAGTTCAACAAGGTCTTAGACCTACAGCTCCCCGGAAAACTGTCAGTGTTACACTCAATCTTTCATTATCTTGAGCACAGTCTCTAGTTATTACTTTATACTTGGATAGGTTTTTTATTCTAAAAGGTTGAAAGAATACTCGAAACAGCTTTGGAAAAAAAAACACTGTTCAGATTATCAACTACAAAAATGATGCATCTGTATAAATCACTTAAATTTACAACTCTAGCGATCTCTGTTAATCAAAGTTGCCAAAAAATATACTTTTTTTTTGTTTTGATTGGATCATTCAAGGATTTCCACATTTTTTCATATTACTAATGATAATCCTTGTTTTTATATTTCAACAGCTGTCAAAAATGCCTGTGCGTCAGACAACTCCTTCCCATATGTGGACTACCACAACCCATTTTTTCTGATAAGAGAACTACTTTTAGGAGGAGTTTAGGACTCCTCCTTCCTTCCTCACCTTTCCTTATCAGGAAGTTATGTAAATATATTCGTAATAATGACTGTACACAGTGTATGTAAATAAGGGCATTTGTAGTTTGATTCTGTTATTTAAATAACTTTCCTGTATATAAATGAATAAATATTATATTATTAACGTTATTTATGACTTTTATTTGATTTTAAAGTAAAACAAAAAAAAACATACATAAACTATTTGTAAATTCATAGATACTAATGTATTACCATCAAACTACCTTAATAATGTAACTCATAGTTATATATCTTTTTGAGACTTCTCATAATTAAATTCATTATTTTATTTGGTAGTTTTAGATAAATATGTTGTTATTCCGAATATCGAGGAGCCTTAACCGCCCTAGGTCTTGGGCTTCTACCCATATGTAATGCATATATCGATTTTGTTTTTTATATATAGGATATTAATACAATGTGTTGGAAAAATACATATTTCTCAGTAGGTGTGCCGCGACACAAGAGTCTGTCAAAGATCTTATATAGATAGGTTTCAGAGAGCAGATCAAAATTTTATTATTTTTAGTATTTTATTATACCACCTGTGTTGAGTATGTCAAAGTGTCAAATTAATACAGGTTTTGTAGAAATCATGTCATAAAAAAAGATTTATAAGTGACGACTATACTACAATTAATTTGGATGATTAAAACTTCTAAAAATTCATAAATAATTTTGTATTTGTATGATTTTGAAGGCTAAATTACAATAATTATAGTTTATTTTATATACACAAAATTATAAATTTAAAAACATTTCAACTTACTTTTAAATTTGTATACTTTTTTTATTTTTCATCTAAATATTTGGAGAGTAACTTTAAAATATGATGATTAAAAAGTCATTACCCTAATGTACATACCTGAACATTGAAAATCAACACCACAAAAGGAAGAAAAAGAAAATTAAAAATGTAAAAAAGACGACACTCTGTTGCCAAGAGTTTCTGCTACAATTTCATTTGAACTGATAAGCTTTAATATCTGTATACATCTCCCACTTCAAATAGAATATTATGTATTACATTACTTACAATTCACGTGTCACATAGAACCTATAGTTTACTACAAGAATATGTATAAATATTTCTAAATATATATGGTAAAGTTGATATTTACTAATTTTTTAAGTTTGTGGTTACTCAATGAAATTTTTTATTAAGCCTCTGTTCCTTCCCGTCTAATCCTTCAAATGCAAGTACTTCCTTGGGGTGGTTAGCCATCCCAATATTAAAATTGTTTTTTAACGAATGTGTAGAGCTGATGTTCACTAATAATTTAAGCTTGTGGGTGTTCATTTACCCTTTATATTCATAACACTACGTTACTTCTCTTCAAAATATCCTACATCGAATATATCCCTGTGTTAAACTAGGCGTTAAAATGGATTTTTTAGCAATATATGATGAGTTTATTTGGCCTTTACACAAGCATCGGGGAACAAATTAAATACTATTTTACCAGTATATTTTATATGGTCTGTGAATTCACATTCTAAATTAGTAGCTAAAGTAATTTAATTAGATTTGTTGGAATGTTGAGGATAGATTATAATTTATAAATAATTAAGTTATTATTGAACAGAACATGTGCGATACAGAAAAATACACTTCTTTACAATTTGCCCTATGTCAATATTATTCGTTCGAGTAGATCAATAATAAAAACGCATAAAGGATATTTAAAACCTTGATAATTAATTCTAGAGTTTTGTTAGACCAGAAGCTTTTGTGTCTAGTTTTATTTCCAAAATATGTAAAGGAAATTTAAACGATCAAGAATCTAGAAAGTAAAACAAAAATATGACACACACAAGTTACTTCAGGAATATTTCAGTCTCTGAGATTCAGTGACGATCTTAGCAGCTCCCCCCTTCTCCCTTCCAAATCAAAATCACAAAGCCACACACATATTTACACCTTTAATACAAATAATAATCTATTATTTTTCCAATAGATAGCATTAGTAATGTGTATCTGGCGTTGTACTTGTACAATCGGTTTACGGTAGATGACATTAAAAGGATCAGATTTTTTCTTTGATATTCTTTTATTGTTAGAATATTGTTTGCGTACACGTCAAAGGTGAACAGCAGCAAAAATAAAATAAAGGCGCAAACGCAATCAAGACGGCTGAAACTGTGAGGAGTTTCATTTTCCTGATGAAATCAATCATGCACAATTTTTGGTGTCGTTGATTACGTTCCCGTTATTTTGATGTTAAAGTTGCACGGCCAATTGTCGAAAATGTATATAAAATAATGGAAATCTTGTAGTCTAACCGTCATTCAATGAACGTTTTGATTGCTGAAGAGATAAACATTATTGAAAAAAAATTTCTATATCTAATATAATGGATTTCTTCTTACAAAAATAAACATATATAAAAATAATTTAATTAAATATTTCCTACTTTGCAAAAACCTTAATTACAGAGATATAATAAAAAACAAATCCGTTAAACAACTACCATCTATTCTCTCACTCTTCTTGCCTCTCCTTATAAAAAAGCCAGTGATTATATTATCGTATGAGATATGTTCAGAAACTGTGTGATGATAATGATAATGAACAGACGCAGTAAGTCATTCCTATGACATAATTTTTGACTTAGATAAGTTTCAATGAGCTTTATCTTTGAAAAGCTCCACTTGGCTTCAGCAACAGTAACTAGAAGATTGAGACCGATTCTGAGAGAAGTTCACACCTTTAAAATCTTTCAGAAAGTTCCGTTTCTCGGACACATGACAGGATCTCAAGTAAGGATATGATCTTTGATGGGAAGTCAGGCCTATTCTTTTTCTCTTGTACAATCTTTCTGTTAACCAAGTCATACTTTCTCTTGGAGTGCATTTAGGAAGTTATATTTGTTTCTGTTTGAAAATGACATTGACTTGATATATTACAAAAACCAGTGAAAATAACTGAAATAAATATTTTTTTTTTGTGGGTGTGAATGCTCATGCCGTCCCTCAACGATATGGATGGCTGTCCATATTAGGAACTGTCCCTGCTTGGGTTGATATATACTTAAATGAATTAATATATAGTTAATTTGTCAATGCAATTTGTGACATCTTAGTTAATTTTTAAACAGGAACGAATACTGTAAATATTTGACATGTACTAAATATATAAATTTCTAAAAAGTATAAAAGTTGGACAACTCATTTTTTTGAGTCCTAAGGAGATGTTTTAAATTTATTAATTTTATAGCCAATCATTGTAAAATAAAAAGTATTTCTCTTTTTTTTAATATTTTCAAAAATTGGCTATTCTTAGAATTATATTGTTTTTTTTTTGTTTTTGTTTTTTTGCAAGCAGGATGGACCACAAATTGGCCAATTTTGATTACAATTAGTAAAAAGGAACTCTGTTTGTATTAATTGACTTTACAGATTTTGTAATATTTTATGTATTTATGCATATGTAAAATGGATTCATAATTATCAAAATAATAACATATGTAGATTACATTTCTATAAATAAACTGATTCAATAATTGCGTATACCAATATTTGATGAAAATCTTACAGAAATATGTAAAGAAACCTTTTTCTCCGAGCTGTATCAATGCTTCGATTGTACAGTATTTAAGAAATGTTATACATGTACCCATTGATCTACATACTTCTGCGAAGAACTGAGATGTAATGGGGACCGTAGATTCACAATTCCTCCGGATCATAATAATTTCATGGATAAACATTTAACGATACAAGAAAACGCTAAATCTAATCAAACTTTTGGAGTATCTGGTTTTCGTTTTGAATTTTACAAAAAATGTATACTTTATATTGCTTTTATTTCATTACGATTTTACGAAAAGATTATGAGAGACAGATATTTTCCTAAATATGCGTCTGAATATGGAAAATAATAAAAAAATTGCAATCTCTTACTATGCAAAACTGTCTTTACAGGAGCAAAAGTCAAGTGATTCCAAAGGTTTGTTCGATTCTTCAAATGTGTTGTGTCGGTACTTATTTATTTGGTCCAGTCCTATCTAGTCTTAAAATTGGTACAATCAGTCCCTGGGACAGGTCCTTGAGACTATCAGTCCTTCGAACTGTCAGTATTAAAACAGATGAAAATAGTTGAATTACCCAAATTATAACCGAACTTCATAAGTTTTAGTACTAATATACAAGACTGGACCGGACTTTACCTGATCTGGACGAGACTGCAGCCATGATTACTAAATAGGGGCCAACACAACGTTAGTCAACATTTTTAGTTTTTCGTTTAGATACAAAAATTACTAAAAATTCAGTATTTTATTTATTCATTGTATTGCTCTGAGTCCACAACGCTGTAGAGAACTATTCGCTTTTTCGAGCCTCCTGCTGTAAATACACACTATTTTTATAATCGAATACACATTTCTAACATCTTTTTAAATAATTTTTCCGACTAGCAAATGAATGATTAGCAGTCTACAAGATCATGACCATAAACAACCCTTCGGCGTGCTCTTAGGGATATATTTACCCCTTATCTATCCATCTCTTAACACCCTCTTAGCATCATTTATACAATATACAACGGTATATTCAATTCAATTTCTTCATCATCAAAGGATTTCACTCGCATTATTTATTTTTTACAGTTCAAACATTTCTTTTCCGACGTTATATTATTGTGTTATTATGACAGCCAATGTGGACAAATAAATCAGTTATATACATACAATAGTACATCTGGTACCGGAAAGGGAGATACGATTGGGTGTGGTCACATTTGGCTCTTATCTTCTGGATTTTTCTTCTATAAATGTATTGTATAATATATTTATATACATAATACAGGATGGTTTAGCTGTAGAAAAGATAAGGAAATCTTTGTCGTTTCTTTATACATACATAGAATGAGAATAATGTTAACATAAGAAAGAAATACAAGAGTAGGAACAATCTTCTGTATTATGTAAGAATGTCGTTTGCGGTAAGAATTTCACAATTCGTCTATTTGTGGAAAGATGAAGAAAAAAGGAATATATTATATGTATACATGAAATCATTATTATTTTCTCGCATTTCTTTATTTATTAATACAATCATAGGAATTCGTTATCATCATTCATATAGACTTTACAATAAGAAGGCAAACAATTTCTAAAATAAAATGTTAAGCCGGTGTGTTTTTAATAAAATGTTTGAGGACCTGTTAAATTAAAAATCTACTTTAACTGTACCAAATAGGAAGTTAGAGGCCTTTTGATTTAAATATTTATTTTTATATTTTAAGAAGAAATCAGAAATTTTAAGCTAGTTTTACACATATACTCTCAATTCTCATTTGATAATATTTGATCATATATTCAAGAACTTTAAACGATAGAAACTTTAAATTTTATTTCATAAATCATTATAAATTTTATTTCATAAATCATTATAAATTTTATTTATAATTTATTCAATATTATTCCCAGTAGTTATCACAACAGCCCTCAAACAGGTGCTAAAAACAGAGCAAATCTTGTTGATGTGGTTCTTATCTATTTTGTCTCAGGCTGCAATGATGGAAGTCCTCTGTTTATCCACATTCCTGTGGAAAGTTCAACAAGCTTCCTTCTCTACAACACTACATATGCTGTCATCTAAAGGATCAAGATCTGTTGATGATGGGGGTCACATGAATAATCGACAAAAAACACATTAATTTGACAAAACCCAAACCTTGGACTTTAAGCCTTAAAGTTGAACCACATATATCAAATACCTGCTTACAAAGTGATGCAGGGTCACACCAGCTTGTTGGTAATGTTCCTGGGCATTATTCCTGTGCGGAGCAAAAACAGGCTGCTGTTTCGTTTTGTTTGTTTAATGATTTAAATCAAAACAAAATATTATAAAAGTTACTTTGCAAGTTTTCTACATAAAATCAAAGAACCTCGGTAGAAATTTTACACTTTTAACTCTACTCTTTACTATACATTTTAAACCTTGGATGCTCGTTAACATTTTGATTGCGTACACTGTATACAGAGTGGGGAGTTTAGACCTCAATATCTTGGTAATCCTGAGATCTATATTTATGAAAGTGTACTTATCCGATTTAGCTGACAAAAATGTATAAGAAATAGTACAAAAACTTGAGATGCCCTTTGTAAACAAACCCGTGCAGCCATTATTGTATGCTTTGTTGCTGAAGATAACGCCAAAGAGATTATTGAATTTACGGAGCTGCTCAAGTTAACAAATTAGCATGCTGCCGAGGCTTTTAAGGAGTAAAAGGGGTCGGGAACACCTGCTTCGAAGACTCATTATCGTTCTGAGAGAAAAAAAAAACGCACTTCAAACTCCATAAAGCAAAAGGAAAAAGGAAATATAATCTCCTAGCTAACCAGATCTGATCCTCTTGAACGATTATGTGTAATCCGTCTTGGAGAGAGAGAGTCCATAAGCTTCCATAGAACACTATTTACTCCATGTAGGCTTCCATTCTCGAGGCAGTCGCAAACATGGACAGTTCAAGGGCAGGTTGGCGGCTGTGGTTGAATCTTAATGTCGTTGGTTTGAGAAATTGACTTCACAATGGATCCCTTCTTGTAAGACTTGAGGATTTGTGAATGCCTGAATTAATTTTGGGAAATAATCTGTAATATATATTCTCCTTAAAATTTACAGATTTAAAAATCCCCACCCTGTCAATTTTTCCTTACATATTTTTATATATGACAATACACTTATTAGAAAAAAAAATCTTTAAAAAAAAGAGAGTAAATATTAAAAGAAGTTGCATTTTAAGAAAAGAGCCAGTCGAGATCAAAGATATTATGTACAATGTGTACATCCTTCCTTCAAGTATATGTTTTATTATAAGCAGCACTAAAGTATATTATATAAAGACGTTCTACATATTATATACTTCCATTGTGATGAAGAACACAGTGAAGATTAATTTCATTTTAAATTCTCATTTCCTGCCATATTCTTATTATGTGAATACGATGTACGTACATATGTCTAATAAAATCATATAGGAAATTAAAGAATATATATTTATATTCGACACGAAATCTTCAATTGATTTATGTACATAGAAATCTTATGTGCCATGAACAAGTTTTTGTTGTTTTTCAAATGATCATGAAGTATATATATGTCGTCTACATGTTGTAACTTGTATAAGTACATTGTACAAGCTGTAGTTCATAAATGAGATGAAAAATTGTGAATGAAGAATTTCCTTGAGAAACTCTGATTTGGTTCATGTCAAAACTGAATATTTTCTTATTTGGGCGTCAATAAACTTTGGAAGTAGGTACTCATGATAATAGAATATATGACACTCTTTATCAAAAATGATATTTGAGAAGTAAAAATAAAGGAAAGAAATAATCTAAATGCATGCACGTAATACGCAGTACCAAAAGAGTATATTTATTTACTTCTGACATCATTAAACTAAAATTCTCTTGAAGGAAGTCAAATTAAAGAAATGTTGTTAAAAAAACTACTCCTAATCTATAGTACTTCATTTGATAAAACTCCTGTATCTCCATTAAACCAAATAATTTTAAAGAACAATATGAAAAAATTATTTTTTTCCTTTATTTTACAGTTTATTTTTAATCAAAACGCGTTCATGGAAGACCTGTTTTTCAGATAAATAAAGGTTATTTCCTTTTTAAGATGAAAATATGCCGAATAAAAAATAATCTGCGATACCAAATTTGAGACAAATTAAAAACAGAGCCGTGACTACAAGAATGGGTCGGTAACACCCCCTTGAGTAAACTTTTCTTCTAAAATTTATAGAAAAAACAGCGTTTTTTGTGGGAAAAAAAGGGATCTTCACAAAATTTGGATTTTTTTAGTGAGTTTTTGAAATTAAAAAATTCGTTGTTCTCAATTTTAATTTTTTAAATGGTATTTTCTGGGAATAAAATGTATAATAACAAATATTCCCTCAAAATTGTTTTGGTAACACCTCCCCTCTCCCCTCACCAAAAAATCATTGTAATGGTCCTGATCATAATGCTTCATTACCCACAGTTATATTAATCGTAAATACAATATATGCACAATTTGAATAGATCAAATGAAATGGTAACATAATTGTCGTTAACTAGATTGACTGATGTTATACAAAAAATGCAACTTGTACAATCTGTTTGTTCAGAACCTTGGTAATTTTAGTGGGAGTTTTTCCCCGCGCGGAAAGTTCCAAAATTGCGACTCGACGTCTCTCCATATTATCAACTGTTGTTTCACTGTTGCTATTTGGATTTTACTGGAGTTTTGTTTATAGCTAGTCAAGACCCTTGCCTTGAAGTATCAACCGGTTTCAACTCAATAAAATCCCGAACTTATGCATGGCGTCAAATTTAAAGGAAAAATCAGTTTTCGACGAGCACACCTGTATGTGTATAAAATAAACTTAATGGGAATATTATTTACATCTAATCCCTTGATTCTTTGAAAGGAACAAAATCTCTCGCTAGGCAGCATTAATTATTATAAATTAGGTCATTACATCGAGTAAAAAAATGAGGAAATTGGGCTAATAAATAACAGGAAGGAGTAAAAAGAGGCTAAAACGTATACATATATCACTACTTAGAGATGATCTAAAAGGGATGATAGAGCTCTGGTAGACAATTCATGTAAGCACAGTCCATTGAAGAACAGCCGGGACTCGGACTCAAAAATTTCGGAACTCAAATTAGTTCTTTTTCCGTGAAATTTTTTAATCTATTATTTTAAATCTTAATGACACAAGGATCAAACACTTTTCTAACCCTTCCTAAATTTACACTTAATGACCAAGCTTTACTCTGTAAGGCCCCTCATAAATGGGCATATATAATGTAAATTGTTACTTCATGAAATCATATAAACACCCAGGAAATATTTCCAATAAGAACACTCAGATGGTTGGGATTTAGACTACAGGTAACAAGTTGAATAGCCGTGCTCAAAGTTGTTAAACCGTTATTGTTCCCTATTTTATATCATATATAAAATACTTTTAATTTTATTTTTATTTTATTTTGATGAAAAAATGATCAAAAATCGACATAACATAAGTATTTTTCTTATCCTAAAACTAAAAACGACTCTACTCTGGATAAGTTTCTTAATTTTTTGAAAATCTAAATTTCGTACCACAACTTAACAAGAACTTTTTATCCATCTTTAAATTATGCCCTCCACTTCCTGACATCTTAAAAATATATTTTTCTTATTTTTTCATCTTGCCCAACTTAAACCTTACGCTCCTAGAACACTTAACAATGTCTGTAATCTTCATTAAATCAACTCCACCATCTTGGAAATCTGAGGTTTGCTGCTTCCTGGCTTTTTGCTTGCTCATGAGGATAAAATTACAAAATGATTGGTATAGCTTGTTTATGTGATATGGACAGTAGAAACAGAATCTCAAAAGATAATCACTAAACTTTTTTATAGTTATAAGAAAATAAACATTAATTAACGGTACATGTTTTTCTGCCCTATCCTGTACATATTCGGTGTAACTCTATAATACCAATAAGGGAAGGGCATTATTTATCAAACTGTTATGTAAATGGAATAATGCCTTGACAACTTTTCTTAACAAGAGGTTGAGTGATACAAAAAACTATTAATTAGTCCTCTTCTAATTTCATCTTTCTTTTGGTTTAAAAATATCTGAATTACTGGTATACAGGCTTATTCCAAAGAATTACATTATATATTTAGAACAATAAAAAAAGTGGCAAAACATTTCGGTTAGTTTGAGTAAATTCCGTGTCGTATTAGTATCTTTTTCCTGCGCAAGATGTCCCTTCTGATGATATTATAAATGGTGTCCTTTACTAAATTTGCTGTAATTTTATAATGATGTGTTCAACTCATTTCTTCCCTTCACAGAAATTTACCTTTTAAATTCTGTTAAAAGGAGCAATTAATAAAGATTGTAAAGAGACTCTACCAGAGAGCCACTTGGACACCCTCTTTCTAATCAAAAACAGAAAGGATCTCCAATTTTAAACACTAAGAGAAACTCAAATATTTGGCATCAAAATTAAAATTACTCCATGGCATTATTTTCTTCTAATATAACTTACTTTTGGGCTTGTATTTTTAGAATTTTAGAATGTTTTCAGACATAATTATCATTTAAACCCTTTACGTTTTACAATGATCCTATCTCCTTGCACTTACAGACAAGTCGTGCCGGACTTTAAAAAATCTCTATAAAGTAATATTAAAATATACTTAGCATCACCTATTAGAACAACATACTTATTACGTAGGCAACTATATTCGGCTAAAAATTTGATCACTGATCTTCATTTCGCCACCTTCAGTATAGCTATAGGATTGATTATACGTTTGATTTATATGTACTTCCTCAATCCAATATATGTACAGTATAAATAGTATTATGTATATCAATTGATCCATGGAGAAAGGGGTAGTTTGTTTTCATATCTTATTTTTGAGATATAGTGTTGTTTATGTTATGTGATCTCAGCTAGTAGCTTTGCACATGTTACAAATTACATTACGTACTCGAATGTAGAGATAGGACGGATCTTGGACCCGTTTCTGAAGTACCCAGATATAGTATAAATAACTTTGTATTGTCCAAACAGATTTTACGAGTCATAAGAAAATTCGAGGAATTTTCCAGATCTTAAAAAGCTTATACAAGTATTGTTTTATACTTAATCGTATTTAAAAAAAATAGACAATATCAAATATATACTGCATTAATCTTGATTAATGATTGGAGTGGCATCTAAATAAACAGTTGCATTGCATGGTTATTCAACAAATCGTTATTTAACACCTCTTTACCTTTACTGTATCACAAAAAAAAATCCCGAAAAATGGTTAAAATAAGTTGTCAGTTAACCAATTTTTCTCAATTATGGAAACATTGCTGAATGATTGTTTAGAATTGTTCACAAAGTACATTGTATTTCCTTAGTGTTGTTCAAAGTTTTTTTTAATTTTCCTTTAATCAGGATTCTTAACATTAATTTGGATACAAATTAGTTCAAGAACTAAAAAAGCTTAATACGATTATTAAGCTGCGAAAAGTGATTAATTTTTATTCAATAATAATTCCATGGCCCAATTCCCATCTAATTTTTACCCTTTTTCTGTTTCTTTTTGTAAGAAAGGTTGCGAGATACAAAAAGGGTAATGATGTGTCCAATATTATTATATAGATAATTATAACTTTTAAGTATGCTCTAATAGTAAATAGTTTGTTTCAGCTTCATTAACTAGTAAAAATGTAAACTTAATTTGGATCCTATTTTATTTAAGACTGAACTTGGGCTAAAAACTTTAAACAAGGTTTTCTCTAATTTTAGTTTCGGATCCGAATGTTTGGGTACCCATAATTTACCCGGGTATTTATACCTAAATATCAGAACCTACCCATATCCGAAAAAATGTGTACCCATCTTATCTTTACTTTGTATGTCCTTACAATAGTATATTTTCAGCTATACTATGCCTTTAACCGAGTTTTCGTCTACATAATATATGCAATATACATACCCGATGAGCTGTAACAAAGATAGGAACTAACCTAGTGGAGGAAATAATAATAATATTGTGAGAGATCCTCTACGAGCAACACTTTATCCAGACATGCGATATTTGAGTTTAATATTTCGTTCGTTCGTTCCTTCGTTTGCTCCTTCAACAAAATAATACTTACCTACATATATTTCTTGTAATTCAACACTTACTAAATGTATTATATTAAGTTGCTGCCTCTATCAAAACAGGTTATAATATATGTTTTAATCAACAAACGAATTAGTTATAGATGTTACATTAAACTGTGACTTTTGACGACTGGGGTACGTGAGGGACTTAGCTGTTTTTTATATTGTGTCAGATGTTTGATGAGTTGTTATTAAGGATCTGAAGCAATTCTCTTAAGATATTGTTCACGGGCCATGCGTGGCAGTGCCAAAATTTAAACGTTTATTTCATTTATAAATCTTATGTACACTTCCTAATTGGACGTAAACACCATTCCATATAACAATTTTTTTCCTAAATGAAGTCAACATAAACATTTGTTGACTATTTTGAAGGTATATTAGAGTGCCCATGTTTTGATTAAAAAAAAAAAAAAAAAAAACCTGTACTGATCAGTAATGGAGTTAAAAAGAAGATACCGTAAGAAAGCTTATGGTAATTGCTCTAAAGTCTTTCAAATTAACAACTAGACACCAGGACTAATTAATTATTTTTTTGACTAGCACTTTAAAAAGTTTACTAGCCCAGAATATCACATATTTTGGACCATTTTTAGACTTTTAGTGTATAGTAGTACTTTAAAAAAAGTATCATGAAGGTTATTAATTTATCAAAAATGTATACATATCTAATTGTTTAAAGATTTGAAAATACAAGCATATTCATTGAAATGTCCATAAAAACTACCTATACACTTAGTATAGATACAGAGATTATTGACTGGCTTAGATTTGAAGGGAAACCCCTATACATTACTAAGTATTCTGCGCTTAATATGTCAGCTTTATAAATAATTAAAAACCCACACATTTCAGAACTAAGCCAGAAGTGAAATATTGCAAAATTTCTCATTTAAAAATATGTCCTATTTAAAAAGCATTTAAGGTTAAGACGTTGACATAAGGCAATGCTTATGATTTGAACGCAAAATTGTATATGAATATACGGTATTTAATGTACGGCATTAAGTAAGCAAACAGGCTAGATAAAGACCACCCTGAACTATTCAGACTGGTTTTTTACTAGGATTGATAGTACCAGTCCTTAGACTAGACTGGAACGAATAAAGGTGGACTGACACTTACATATACTTTTTTTTATATCTACGCTCATTGCAATTATTTAGACAATTTTTGCCATCCCTTTATACCCGACACACTGTAAAACCACCCAGTATCTGGTGTGTAACTTAAAAAAGTTTAATAATTACTGTTATTTTCAGATACTCGGACAATAATAATATGTGAATATGAATTGAGCCTCAAAGAGAAACTCATATAATTTTTTTAAGTACATGTCTCCGTCAATTTATATTTAATGAATATATAATTTTTTGTAAATAATTCGATAAGTATTATTTAAAAAAGAATAATCTAAATGATATATTTTATTTAAAAACAAATAGGGACATTATTTCCTAGTTGAAATATGAATATGATCACGTTTCTTTCAAACTGCGTTATTACAAAACAACACATTGGTTAATAATAAATAATAATTATAAACATATGTGAAGACGGAAAGGTCAGGATTCCATATATCCCCATAGTGTGAGAGTGTGTTATCAAGTATTGTGGAGGTGTTTACATAGCAAATATTCAACGTCAATTGTTAAACATATTATTTGTATATACATATGTTTTGAAGTAAATATGCAGTTTGATGACTCATACATCCTCGTATATAGTAAGTCGTTACTCTTCTTGTAACAGCTTGAAAGAGAAAAAAAAGGCAGAGAAAAAAACCACCAGCATTGAGTTTCCTTTGACGTAACAAAAGGATATACAAATCCACATGGTATTATAATACCTATATAGTATAAATGTAAATACATTTATTAATATTAAATTCAAAAATACATACAAAATTACGGTAATTAATTAATTAGGCGTCAACAGAGGGCGTTGAGTAAAAAAAATTACGCAGTTTTTTTTAGGGAAAAAATTTTCTCTCCCTTGGAAGGAAATTCCATGCCACTCCCAAAGAAGAGGCCAGGAGAATTTCTCTATAGGCGAGCGGGCGGGTATGCGGGCGTGCGATGACGGCTTTGTAAAAAAAAAAAAGGAATGAGACAACTTGGAGTAATCGGTGTGTGTATGTAGTAGTTGATTTAGAGCAATTGAATCGTCAAGTTATCAGTTATATTTATTATTTCATTTTGAAAATTTTGGAATACATTTTCTATAGAAGTAATCATTGTATACTAATACAGCTATATCATAGAGATATATTACCACAGAATTCTTGACTATGGTGATTAATCCTCGACTAGAGGTTCCCTTAACGGGTCCTCTAACCATCACACCCATCTATGGATCTGGACGGAGAAAATCCTGTGCTCCATTAAAGACTCTACCTAAATATCTTCTTCCAGAAGTGCAGCGAGATCCTTTGGATCTAAGTACGAATAAGAGAGGGGCGAAAGACAACAACGTAAGCATCAACGTCCGATCAGAAGGTAGTCCTCCTCCATCTAAACGCAAAAAGTATGATCTACCCCCTGTGATACTCTCTGTACCCAACTTCGTCCCTGGGGAACATTTCATGGCTGAGGATTTGCTTCAATCAGCTCATCAACATTCTTATCATCATTCTCACCACCATCAGCATCCGGTCTCGAGTCCACCTCCTCCGTCATCTACTCCTACCCCAAAGGTGGCGGTGCCTTCTCAGCCCGAAGAGTCTCTCAAAAAGAGAAAAGTACACCGTTGCGACTTTGTAGGCTGCGATAAGGTCTACACTAAGAGCTCACATCTGAAAGCTCACAAAAGGACTCATACTGGAGAAAAGCCTTACGAGTGTTCATGGGAAGGCTGCTCCTGGAAATTTGCTCGATCCGACGAACTTACACGTCACTATCGAAAACATACTGGACAAAAACCTTTTAAATGTAGACTCTGCTCTCGTTCCTTCTCACGGAGTGATCATTTATCTCTACATATGAAAAGACATTAATTATTTTTGCTGTTCATTAAGTTCATCTACATACTTTGTTGCATACTCACCAATTTTGTTTTAACTGTTGTACTCGTCACTGAACTTTTTTGAGGGTTTTTGTTTCGGATAAGCAAGCAGCATCACATCAGCAATTCCAACACAAATTTAAAATATTTAAGAAGAAACCATCGTTATTTTATCATACTCCGACATTTATCATTTCGTTTTTTTTTTGTTTAATTTTATTCTAATCTCTCTTACAATAATTTTCTTTCTTCCAATGTGATACAAATCAAAACACAAGTCTCTTTCTATGTTAAGTAACAACACCCCTTCCAAAACGGATAGATTGTCCGTCCGAATCCTTTTCTTATTCATAAATATATAATTTACATAAATGACTACACGAATCCCCTGTTTTTTTGGTTATTGTATATAATCAAGATCTTAGCACAATTTTTTGAGGCATTTTTTTTAAAAGAACAGTAAGAAAGATTTTTTTTTTGTTAGAATTGTGATCTTTTTAAAAAAGTGTAGATATTTCCTACCTTATATAAATATGTTTATAAGCATATGCAAATTATATATCCAACAAACAAAATATGTTCATATAAATAATATATATTTAAAGAAAAAAATAATACTTAATAATAATTCGCCAATCAATGGCTGCATATCAAATACTACTCCATTTTTATCCCCCAACCTCTCTGTTTTTTAAATTATTTACAAATTTAGTGTGATCCTTTAGTGCCCTGATTCTACGCAGTTGTTGTGTTATTTTTTTTTTTTTGTTAAATCAGAAGAATTATATATAAATCTATATATATATATATATATATATACTACACTTATTTATTAATAACGTTTTTTGATCCTATTACTTACATAATATTCTCTTGCCATTGTAATATATTTATATTCTATATTTTTTTTAAAAGTTGGTCTATGAATAATAATTCAATGAAGTTAGAAGAAGGCAAGGGACTATCAAAGTTGTGCGTTTGAAATAGGCCTTCCTTATTATAATAATATCCTCTTTTGAAAGGGGGAGAAAAAGTTAATATAAATGATTAAAAAATACATCATAAAAATGTCATTTACAGGTATTTTTAATTGACAAAATTTCAATATGATAATATATATATATATAACTTTTAACTTTATTGAATATTTAATACATTTATATATATTTTTCTTACTTTTCCCATCAATTCCCCTCTCCCCTATTCATAAATTTATGACCATATTTTATTTTTACAAAATACCATATGCGTATCAATTAGTTAGTTTGTGACATCATTACATACATAAATAGTTAGAAATAGCGTGTATTTTATAAGTAAATACTTATATATTTCAACTATTGTTGAGTTTCGGCCACATAACCGCTGTGATTTGGATTGGAACCCAACTAAGGTTGGTCCTTTCCAAGAAGTTCGATATATAAGAATTTTTTTTTTTTACTTCGGTCTCATTGACAATTTGATCTAGACCCCAATTCTGTAGATGTTAACATCGATAAAGCCACTTAATATAAAGTTAGTGTGTTGAGTGGAAAGAAATTCGGTCGGTAAATTGAGGGTGAAAAATTCTAGGTCTAGGATTTTAAACAATTAGATTTCAGTGGATGTTCTGAGATATCTGTATTGACCGAAATATCGATCGACATTAATTTATCAACAATTCCTTAAAGACCAAAGTGCAAAAAAAAAAGGTCTCGCACGTATCAACACTAAAGTGTACATATCAAACTTCATCAGCTGGATTGTTGTGACAGTCCTTATTTGGTCTTAGGCCCGGTTCTATCAGTCCTTAGGACAGCTCATTGGCACTGTTAGTAGTAGAACTGATTAAAAAAAGCTAAATAAAGTTGATTGAGGTTATCAAGTCACGTTTTTATTACTGATATGTAGAACTGAACTTGACGGGACTGCAGTGTTAAGTCCTAAATAAACACAGGGCTCGTATGTTGCATTTAATACCTTATGAACGCTGTGTACGTATGTTTCTATATTGTGCACAGTTGTTTACTTACTACAACTGACAACAAATGTGGGTGTATCTTTTTGTATATCTCTCTTAGACAGCTTCTCAAATATGATTTGCTGTCGTCTCCTTTGATGTTTTATGATGCTGCGTCGTTAGTTGTCTTATAAGTACAACATTCATACTCGTAATATAATATTGTTATGTCTGACCTCCCCATTGAATATCCATATAAAATAATTACAAACAAACTAGTATTATGTTGAGTCGAACAATTATCGATCCGACTTGAGTTCCTGATTGCTCAACTAGAGGACTGAAATGGTGTGAAATCCATTATAAATTCCTAGAAACACTTGTCCGCTATATTTTATTATTGAGTTGACTTAATATTGTTTATCACTCAACCTCATCATCAAATATTTTGATTCACAAAGTAAGCTTAACCAATGAGAAGTTAACCAATATACTTCAAATTATTTTTTTTCAAGGAGAAATAAGACATTTTGGAGCAATTTTAAGTCAGTAATAATTTGAATATCCATATTAAACAATGACAAATAAACACAAGCTGTGTCAACTCGAACAATTGCCGACTCCCTTTGACTCAACTTGAGTCAATAATTGTTATATTAATGGAAATCCCTCAAAATGAATATAAATTATATAAACCCCTCTTTTTATCACCAAACCTCATGAAATAATGGTTTGAGTTAAATGGTACTGCTGTCCCAAAGTCAGCTTTTCATCAATCCATATTTCAAATGAAGTTCTTCAAATATCTGAGAATACATATTGGGCATACATAAACCATGGTTTTGTAACGAATTGCACGATCTTATTGGCACAACATAACAAATATTAGTACTGTAATTTGTTTTTTCATCGCTGCAAAAAATACCTACTTACTGGAAGTATTCTATTGAACAGATATTAATAAGTGCCTTTATTTTTCTCTACCTTGTTTCCTTTCCTTACCTAATGACTCAAGTTGATTCGTAAAAACTCAACTCAGTTCGACATAACACTAAAACAAGCCAATTTATTTTCACTATCGATGGTGATTTTTTACTTTGTTGGCTAATATACATATAGTTATTGAATCACTTCAATATTAAAAAAAAAAAAAAAAAAAAAACCATAAACGAATTAAATAATGAAGATTGAAATTAGTTCGATCAGATGCATTTTATTATACTTGCAGTCTCATCAAGAGACGGATATTATTTGCTTAAAGTGATGATGTGTTTGATATATACGTAATAATGATTTGGACTGAGTACCTAATATATACATACGTATATAAATATATGATTGTTTTTCAAACAAGTTAGCGTCCATTAAAAGACAGTTGAGTAAGAATCGTTTTAATTGGTCGTTTTTATCACATTGTAATTAGGCGTATTATTTTGCAATATTTATATCAATTTTATGAGGGGTGTCCTTAGATGGATTCTAGTCTATCTATATTGTCAAAAATTAATTGACTCCTTTTTCGAAGCAAATTAGTTGAAGGACGTTTTTTTGTCATAAGGGGGTGTGTACATATTATAACGTGTAATTGCAGATTTGTGATGATATTTTTGGAGGTTATATTGCAATTTAATTCCCTTTTATTTATGAACATAATGAAAAGAAGTTTGTTATACTTTTATAAAGAACAGTGGTTCTCAGCATGTGATGCTCCCATTGAGTGATACACAGAGGCTTGAGTAACAAAGCAGGTGTGTGTGAGTGGGGGTTATAATAAATAGAGTGGGGACCCAAAACGTTCAGTAGTATGACTTATTGATGAAAAACGTGATTTTTATATAATCAAGAACAAACAACTTAAAACGAATTTGTAAATTGCTTAAATACTATATTTAGCCAAATTTTCTATCCAATATGCCCTCCTTTACAAACAATAACAGCCCTAACACACTGACAAACATATTGGCAGTTCTTGACGATGAATGATATGTCCGTGGTGTACCATGCTGTCATAATGACAAATCTAAGTAATGCCTCTAAGTACTCATTAAAATGCTCATTATTGATCAGGATGATGTTGCACATAGAATTGTTTTATTTTATAAACATTTTTACTATAACAATGACCATTAAATATGAATTTTGTCCTCAAAAACAGCCTATATATGCATTTTTCTCAATATGGCAACAAATGGAGTAATCCAGTGGATTCAGATCTGGGTTCTGAGGGGGCCAAAGGTTCTTACACCCGAATTTCATGTTCTTATCAATATACTCTTGTACAATACTATCAGTATGAACTAGAGCCCTGTTCTGCTGATATACGTACTTGGCATTGTTGGACCTCTTCATGACCTTGGCGATCTATGGGACCTTATTATCCTTCGACACCATCAAGTGGTTACCTGTAACTAACTTGTATCCAAGAGGAAACAAAATTGTAGCTATTTTTTTTTCAGTTGATGTCATAACCTCCAACATCCTCACAGAAGGTGGATGTTTGGTCTTGGTGACTATCCTGATGTTGTTTTCAGCCTTGCTAAAGCATACCACCTTATGATTTTGCTTTTTGTAGACGGAGTCAATGGTAAAGGTCCTTTCATCAGAGAAAAAAATTACACGGTTGTTCTTGTGCTTCAGATCATTCAAGAGTTGTTGACATCACTTAAGACAGAGTTATTTTTGACGTTAGGACAGGTGTGGCCTCTCAATTCTTCTAAGCGACCTTCTTCCAGCCTTTCGGATGGGGTTGCCCACAATATACCAATGCAACTTCTTCTTCTTGGCGTACTCTGACATCTTTATTGTTAGGTACACCTTAAAGGCCTCCATGATGTCTTCAGGCTTCACTTTGATGGGTCTTCCACTCTTGGGGTGGTCCTTAAGGTTGTCCCCATCAGCCATACTATTTCTGACACTACAGACTGTGCCTTTGCTGATGTTTAAGGCCTTTATTATATCTAAGGGGGTCCTAATGGTCTAGATTAAATTGCCTATTATCGCTCTTCTTGGCTTCATCACGAAATATACATAATTTTTGACAACAGCAAATACATCAATTAAAGGCTTAGAATTTAAGCTATTAAAAAATAATCGGAACTTGTATATTTAATCATCAAGAACTATTCAAAACTGTATGTTTAGAAGGTCTCAGTACTTTTTCTACAACTGGTATATATCTTATGATGTATGCTTTATATTTTATCATATTATAAAGGACATTTGGTACAGGATATTGTTCAAGACATAAGCCCTCGGCCATTTTTTTAACATCTTTGAAAAATTGCATTTTTTATAAAAATCTTATTAAATACCCCCCCCCCCCTTCTAATTATAGGTAAGTTTAAAAACATACAACATAATAATTTTTTAGGAGGGAAAATATTCTTTCGGCTAAACATTGTTAATAAATGCAATATAAAATTTAAAAAAATATGATTGTCTGCATTTTTAATTGATAAGTAACAAATGGAAAGACCCCTTTTCCTATGGTTATTACCCATTTACTGAGGGAAACACCTTGATTTTGTTGAATAGTCTAACTGATTTTTAAAGGTTAAAACTTTGTCCTTTAATAAACATACTGTTTGTAGATTTAATTAAGCTAACTTTGGTCAATCTGATCTCTATGGGGACATATAGGTAAAAAAGTAAATTCCAAATTCATTTTCCTACTAAATTAATGGATCCGACTAATTTAAATCCAAAGCCTCCGCAAGGGGTAGGATGGAATGAAGTAGAATTTGTATTCTAAAAAATTTCATTGTACATATTTATGAATTGTTTTTAGGAACTGTTCATTACTGAATAAGAGTTCATTGGAACTCAACCATTCAATGTTTAGAACATTATTAGCAAAAAAAGAATTAGGAAAATTGATTGCTGCCAACGAAATACCATTTAAGATTTTTTGTTTGTGAGGTAACACATGGCAATTTTAGCAAAATTAAAAAAAAAAAAATCAAATTCCAAACATCCCCCCCCCCCATGAAAAAGTTTAGATATAATCCTGCAGATGCCTTTTGTTATTTCATTTATACCATATTTTATTTTATTTGTAATTTCTTTTTTCAAACATTAGTGATGATTTTCTTCAACATTGTTCAAAACTGATCAAATGATCAGATTGAAATATCGGAGTCTTAAAACTAGTTTTTATATCAGTACTTAAATATATTCGTAATAAAAGCTCATTAATTATATTCTATGATGTATGTTATTTGAAGCTTTAATAAGTGTACATAATTATAGTAATTAATTAGTTTGGATATTTAATATCTTGCAAAATATACTACTTCATTTTCTATGAATTATTAATTATAAACTGAATTTGATTTACTGACATCTTAAGAGTGCAACTGACAGATAATTTTTTCAATAAATATGTTCAATATTATTCCTGTTCTTGTTCAATGCTTCTCAAACTGTTTGACTATGTAATAGTATTAATTTTTTTTTTAAAGAAAGATATGTGTGTATATCTTTTTGCGTCTCCCTCCCACTTGATTTGCTCCATAAAATTAGACTGTATTTCTATTTCAAAACTAATTGTATGAATACAATTTGATATTTGACTTAAAAAAATTAAATCATCTATTTTTGTTTCTTTATCTCACAACCTTTCCTTCCAAAAAAAAAAAAAAAATGGCCCACATCAGTTTTTGTTAACAATACAATGAATATAATTGAAATTTTTTGTGAATTGTTCACTACTGAACAAGAGTTCATTTGAACTCAACAATTCCCTGTTTAGAATATTATTAGCAAGAAAAGAATTAGGAAAATTGATTGCTGACAACGAAATACAAATTCAGATTTTATGTTTGTGAGGTAACATCATGCCAATAGAAAAATTGTTACAGTGATTTAGCTGAGTGAAGATGTTTGAAATTCAGCTGTCGATCCATAAAGTATATATGACTATATCCTTTATAATATTGAAAGATTAGTAAAATAAATTCGATAAATTTTAACAAAACTTTTATTCTTTTCAGAATACTATCTGTTGATTTCCAAAGGACATGTGGTAAAAGTGCATTCGAGTACTTTAGTATTAGTTATCTATGGTCATAATTGATCTAAAATGAAAGTATATCAGTGATAGGAGGACAGTGCCGTCGCTCAGATTTTCCAAATAAAGCCTTCTTATTTTTTTCGACCAGCAGTAATAAACAAAGTGTATAAAGGTCGATTTATATTTAGTGTTTATAAAATATAAATATTATCATTCTTTATAAAAGTGACGCATTTAAAATTCAATTGCTAAAATCTTTTAAATAACGTGAAAGTACAAAAAAAATACCCATCATAAAAAAAAACCCACAAAGGTAAATAATATGTATATATACCTTTAAGTGTCACACAGAAAAATAATTAACAAAAAATCTTATAGTCTTTTATAAATTGTGTGCATATTTCATTCAATAGTGTTTTTTTTTTTTTTTTTTAGAAAGTATTATTTCAAATTTTTACTTACTCAAATAAGAAATTACCTTTAGTTTTTAAACTGATATAAATTAATTTCTGTAGTCACTAAATCAAAAATTCAAAAATTGAAGACAATTTATATCCGGGGTTGTAATGTGCTATTTTAGTTGTTGTTACAAACTTGAAGAGTGTTATTTTTTAATTCATAAAGCTGTTACCAATATTTTTTTGTTATTGAGGAGATAACATTAAAGTACGAATTATAAAGACGAGAGTATATGCTCATTCATGACTGCAAGTAACGTTGAATATTTGTTTGGGAGTTATGATTAGTGGTGTAAATCATATGATTTTTTTTTTTTTTAAATTTGTAATCGGAAGAATTAATTTACTTTTCCTTAGCAGTTGTCCTTATAGACTCCCTTATTTTAAAATCTGATTAAAGACTCGAATGTGCTCATAAAAGACGAAGTGTAACCCTAAGAATTTGTTAAGGGTTTATAATTGTAAGTCCTTGTTCGAGTAAAATTATGGCTCGACATCAGAAATCTTGGCAATGTCCTTGTTTATTTCCTTCTTCCTCTCCTCCCTCGTCACAGCTCATTGTAGCTGATCTCTTTCAAAATATTCCTCAAATTATCAGGGTTACCATATTGATTTTCGATTTTTTTTTAATATGCTTATTACACAAACGATTATCTTCACTAGATATAGTTTTAAGTACCTCTTGGACTCAAAGAAGAATTAAAAATTGACAATCTAATTATTTTTGTATATTCCTATGCTTTTACAGACGGATTCTTAGGTTTATTTCTATCCTCCTTGGGCTATTTGCAGATAAACGAATGAAACGTCATGACATATAAGCTGCTTTTATCCAAAACATTCTATAAATTATTTTACGGATGACTATTCAAATTTTTGTTTTTTTTATATCATATCTAAAATGCTAACGATTTACATGCCTTTATATCTCCCATTTTCTCCCGACTCGTATGATTGGAAGATGTTTTTTCTTATGATATCTATTAAATCAATCGTCTTCAATAGTATTCCTGTTTTAAGAACAGGAATACTTTTATCATCTCTTAATAAATAGAACTGCTATCAAAATCAGTCCAAATGGATTTTAATCCTTACCTTTTTTCAAACAATGTTTTTGTAATCAATTATTCTGATAATTATCTAATATAATTACATAACAATACTACTGATGTACATCCATTAAGAATCAATGTTTCAAGTATTAACAGCGTTTTATTTATACAAAAAAAAACAACAACATCATTTGATAACATGACTCACAATGTTATTTTTAAATTTTGATAAGAATACATACACATGTAGATTTCCTTTTGGAGTTTAGCACATTTTAAAAGAACAATGAATGAACGTTACTTTCATTAAATTTCTAACATGACTGCGCCCCTGGGGTGTTTTATCTACCCAAACGTTAAAAATTGATACTTTAGCAATTTTAAACATTATTTGTTCGTCAGGGATCCATGTAAAGGAAAAACTAAGTGTAGAAATATGAAAAAAAAAATCATTTCATCTCTTTTAAAATTATCTAATAGGTCGGTGGGGTTTTAACATTTTTTTCAAATGAAGAATTCCCCTCTATCTATAGTGTAAATTGATCAAAATGGATAATTAAATAAATATATATAAACTCAAATATAATTATAATATGTTTCCTAGACTAACACTATTTTAAAAGTATAAAGTTCTTTTCTCCTGAATAGTAATTCATTTTGTCTCCTCTAAATCATATAGCGGGTAGCTGATATTGACAATGGTTTTCATAATGAAATACCATATGTTGCACTCCCGCCTACTCATCTCTCTACTGCACAAATCCCATCTCAACATATGATCAGTATCATTTTAATAATTATTTACAATTATATATTATAATGTTTTTAAATTAGGGATCGAAAAATGTAGTTGCATAAAATTAATATTTCATTTTGTAGGTTATAGAGGAAAGGTTAGGTTCTAAATTAATTAATAATGATCAAACAAGAAACAGGCTATAGGAAAAAATACATCTCTCACTCTTCCTCTATCTCCCTTTTTAAACATTCATCTTTTAGGTAGATAAATAATAAGAACCCATTACAAATATTCTTTGATATATTTATAATTATTTAGAAAATTTGTTAATATACAGAAAAATAATGAAGTATCATATTCTAACAAATTGGATAAGATAAATTAAGAATTTACATATGTGTTGGAGGAGGAAAAAAATGACATACAAAATATTACTTTGATACTTAAGTCGCATTGGTTGATAATCACCCCAAAGAAGTTTGAAAGGGATAAGGACCTGAAACCAGATATCAATTTTTCCACATTTGATGTTTAAATGTGAATAGTAGTCTAAATTTCCTTTTTTTCCGAAGGAAATTTTGTTATAAGACATGGAAAATTTCCTCATCTAATTTTTTATACAAAAAAATTATCTTAGTTACAAAGAAAAATTCATCCTTAATGGTAAAATATCATTCTTTATGTATAATTACAACTATTTTTTCCCATACGGTATGACATTTTATATCTCCATTCTAAATAAGATAATATAATTGAAAAGTTTTTGTGAGAGTTTAATTATTTGATATTCAGTACATAAATATTTCTGATCTTAGAGAGTACAAAAAAAATACACTTTGCCTTTTAGAATACAATATTTTTTCATGGTATCTCTCAATATTTCATTCCCTACTTCTGTACTTTGATCAGTTTAACAAAATTGTTTATTATTTATTTTCAATGCCAAAGAGCTCATATCATGAAACTAGGAAACAAGATAGCGAATAAAGATACAAAATATAAAATCACCCCAACAAAAGTCACTGTCATAGTAATTACCCTGTTAAGCAGTGTTCTATGTACAGCTTGGTAAAATCGATTTACGTTTTAATATAATTCGATTTTAGGAAACTAAAGCTTAAAACAATTAATTAGAAAATTAAATACGCCAGATTATTTTTAACTTTTAATATCCATCACCAATATAATATATGTTATGATAAAAGAAAAATAAACAAACGCAACGGCGATTCCAATGGAAAAAGTACTTATCAATTTAATTACCTATTATCAATTGTAATATTTAATATAATTAGACATATTCCACATAACTCTTACATTGACGGACAAGAATTTGCACAATACTAGGCCAAAGTAGCGATTTCCACTTTGTTACGATCCAGGATGTGTCAGAAAAGTATGTGGTTGGCTAGGCAGCAACTAACCACTGACTGGATTCGGGCAATTAGTGAAAGGTCGAGTCATTAGAGAGTGCGAGGAAAACTGTAAAGCTCAGTACAATTTGAGCAATCTTAAATTGCAATAGAACAATGGTCTTCGACTCTTCATAAACTTTATTTTTGGTGTCCAAGATAACAAAACAGGCTGCATTACGTATTTACCGAATGGACTTCAATTCTCGAAATTTTTTATCTAAGACTGTGAATTCATACTTCCAATGTATCAAGTCAAGTTATGAAAATCATAAATCGTGACTTATACCCTCTTTCAACAAATTTCTATGTGTTGTATTTATCTTAGTTTACTTATGCAAAAGCTTTATGGCTGGGCTCAAAACTTAATCCAAGTTCTTGTCAGTTGCTGGTCACAATATCCGTTTTGAAGTCTAAAAAAAAAGGGGGAAATTTGTTGCAATAAAAGTAAAATTAAAAATTTTTATGTTCAAGTGTATTTTTTTTATTAACTAAGTGATTTCATTGATCCTGTATTTGCTTTGAACTCGAGATATTTCTTTTTGTTTTTGTGGGTGAAAAATTATGAAAATGATATAATGATAGGGAATTATATAGAAATTCATTTAATTTGTTTTCTTTTTTAAAACCCTACTAAAAAGATATACATCTTTTAATATTTTTGTTCGATTTTTATTTCTTGAGTGATCCTATATTGTATGGGGCTGTAAAGGCAAACACATAACAATATTACCCTTCTGTATACGATTTCAATATCTTATAATGACCCCGTAATAAATAATCATATCTTTGAAATATTTAAATTCCAATCTCTCTGTGAATCGATCCCTTCATAGTGTTAAAGCTAACATCCATTCATTTGTTATATTTGATTTGATAAGATTCCCTACCGAAGGAAGGAGTCGACTCTACTTTTTTGAAGCTTAGATTGTTTTTATTATACTCTTTGGATAAAGTTTCAATTTGCCATAATTCCCGTTGATATTGGAATTCGAGTATTTCTTGTTGAGGATACAGTATCTCAAATCCCTTCTTTTGTCCTAATTCTTAGAGAACATTAAAGTACTTTTGTTTTTAATGAAATAAGATTGATCGAAACATATGAAAAGCACATCTAAATAAAAAATGTGTCCCTCCATTTATCCAATTTAATTGTGTGTATTATGTTTGAAATATTTCACCATTAAAATAATAACTAATGTATCATATTCATGCTGTGAAAATTCTAAGTAAATATACATATTTAAATTGATAAATGTAACTTTTATGATTGTATCAATCCTCTTTAGCGCCTTTTTCCCATAAATATATATTTGATATAAATTATAAAATTTTTTAAACATCCATGAACGATCGAAATCACTTATTTGATAATATATATTTTATTCAAAAAACGAACATTTTAAGGGCTTATGAAAAGTTATTCGTGTATTTAAGATCCCCAGATATGGACTTATAACCACCAAGTTAGTTGTAAACAAGTCAGTGAGAATAAATCATATATAACACTGATCATTCATCTTTAATTAGTGTTGTTTGGTAAATCAATACTGTAGTTTTATTGAGGAACAAACACATTTAAAATAGCATGACAATAAACTCATAATGGATAGGGTTCTAAAAGTCTCATTACGTCATAAAAAAGTCCCACCGAATATGTAACAAACTAAATTTTTGATTTAAAAAATGTCCTTATAACGACATTGGAAATTTGAGAATTGTGCTTTTTAAGAAATTGAAAATTTGAAAATAGTCAACAATTTCAGAGCTAGTCCCCTTCCACAATTCTAACTAAAATTCTGGTGACGTCACCATTAATTCAATGAACTGCCCTTAACGACATATTTGTTCATTACTTCTAGTCAAAAAAGCGTAGTAATGTTTAAAATGATTTTGGTATCAGTATTTCCAGGTACAAAAATTATTGTTAAGTCGTTATAATACTACATATCTATATTATATATAAAAAAAATGTTTTAACTCTAATTTGAAACAATGAAAGTTGTAACAATTCAACACTTAAATAGGTCTAGTAATTCATTACTCAAAAAATATTATTAAAATAAATATTCGTAATTTCTTACTCAAATTCGACTTTTTAAACTGTTTCAACCATCTGTATCTATGGGGACAGGTTGTATTGACATGCCATTTAAAAAAAAAAATGCTATAATCTCTGCTATAAATAGATTCAAACAATACAATTTATACCTATATTTGTATTTAAGTTTCACATTTTCAGATAACTTGTCTTTAAGTGAGATCCTGAAAAACAAATTTTTAAATTACAGAATCTCGGGAAATGTCTAATATATAACTAAATAATAAATGAACTTATCCAGTAATAATAAGATCCTATATTTTCTTGGAATTTCTTGTGTTTCTAAAATCCTTAGAAATTCTAGGAAAACTTGATCTTGGAAGATAAACCCTAGTTGGTATGCTGAACTAAATTTTGTCTCTTCTGAGTCAACACGACTCCAATTAATTGAGCATAGAACAAAAAAGGCACTGTAAATACTAAAAGTAAACATTTCTAAATTTTGAAAAAAATCAAGAATATAGCTTGTGATATGCTTTTTTTACTTGGATATGTTCCTAGTTCACTGATGGAAGACAACCTAGTATCATCCGACATCCTGTTTAGAGTTTGCAAATTAATGTCAATCCAATAAAACCTTTTATTTTGTTGCGAACAAATGAACATTACATAAATGCCATATAATTTTATAGCCAATATTCAAATGTTCTCTTACCTTTTTTCCTTTGCAAAATCATTAAATTTGCTTGTCAAATCCCTTAGCAATATTCATTCAATAGATTCTTATGTAATAATAAATTTTTGCAAGACATTTTGTGTTCCACTTTGTTATCAGATTAAGTATATTGATTGATTAAAGTAATTTGACATAGTCTATATGTCTAACAATATTTGTAAGCAGTCATTTTGATATATTAACCAAGTGTTCACTGAAGGCTGTTTAGGTACAGCTGATTGCATGTACGTACTATTTTAGTAACTATATTATATATAAAGAAGTAAGCTAAAAAAACCTGAAAGACCCATAATCTAGGTATTTATAGAGGTAAGGCAAGATCGATCTTTAGTCATTTTTATTAACATTCGTCAGACTACTGTGTTTTGTCTGCTTTTTAGACTTCGTTAACTTTCTTGTATCTTGCAATCCTTCCCCAAATAAAAATAGGGGGGGAAAAAGAAGAAAAAAAAGTCAATCAATAGGTGTAAGCCAATTTTTCCTATTTAATGAGTGATTATTTAATAATTGTTGGAAATTGTTCACAGCTACTTAATATGAGCATCTGTCAAACCTGGTCTAGCAAGATTTAATTATTTCTCAGCAATAAGCGGCCATATCCAGTTTTCAAATTTAGAATTGTTAAATAACAAAAAAACCTGGTTTAATAGATCACCTGCACTAAAGTATCGTTTTTTCAGTTTCCCTGTCTGACTTATTAATACAGATTTGACTGTATTTTTAACTCAACCAAACAACTTTCATAACAATAAGGGTTAAAATAGACAATTCTACAGCTGACAACACAGTACTTATTGGCATGACACTAATATTTTCGTACCGGCTACGGTAGTACAATTCGTTTAAGTATTTCGATAATATTAATTTACAAAATTATAAAACCAAATAGAGTAATTCACTTGTGTTTGTATCTTTTAGTACGAGTTGGTTTTTATTTTTTAAGTAACAGAAATTTAAAGACTTTTCTTAAATAAAGTGCAATTGTGTATTAAATTTTTTTATTAAGGACATTGTATTTTAGATGTGGAATAGGGATATTTAGCTCAAAAATCTGTGTGTTACGTAAAACTTTATTTACGAGTTCCAATATTAATTCATTGATGTAACACTTTAAATACCTCAGTACTAAGGTATTAATATTGTACGGTTTTACCGAACAACACCAGTTATTGATGTAGTACTGTACTTACGTTCAAATATTAAATATATCTAATACCATATAAAGTGTATTCTGATATTTAACTTGGAGTTTTTCATTAATAATATTTATATAACCAGACGTTTTTTATACAATTTTTTTGAAAACACAATATAAAGTGCAACAACTTGAAAACAACCTTGAACAAAAATGATAAAAGAATAAAATCCAAATTTATTCTGTTATTTGTGTTTATACTGGTTAAAAATTAATTGAATATTTTAGTGAATTATAGACTTTTTAATCAAATTTGTGAGATGATTTAAGTTATTCAAAAAATTTAGCAATAGTTTAAAATCCTTATTTGATTTTTGAAATTCAGTACAATCCCGATATGACCTTTCAAATATATTTAATGAATTTAAAATGATGTACTTGTGAAAATTGATTTTCGTTTACTACAATTTGTGCAATTCGAAATGTCTTCAAAAGATTCATCAGACTAATTTGTTGATAGAAATTGAAAATAATTCAACTTTAATCAGAGTTCAAATTTTAGGAATAAGTTAAGAAATCCAAGAATTTTATATAAAATTGATGAAATTTATTTGATTTAAGAAGTATAAATTGGGCTTAATATGACCTTTAAAATAAAATACCTCAATTTATCATTATTTTATTGTGAAAATTATCCTTAAGTTACTTAAACTGCAATCTGAGGCACCCTCAAGGATTTTTATTTATTTAATTAGTTAGTTTATATTCATTACTTTTCACCGTAGACATACTTGTGAAAGAATAAAAAATAACACTAAGATAATGAACACGACCACTCATTGGGGTATTGTGATTTTACAGTAGATCCTAATTACTGTTTAAGCATTGAACTGTTTATAAACAATTCTCTTCATTTTGGAACATAACATAAATTTTATAAAACGAAATTCTTCATTTTTTCTACACTACAAGATATATTTCATACGAGAGGGCTCGACGAAAAATGTTGTATACATTGTGATTCTTCCATACAGACATTACAAGTTACATTTATATTTTTCCATTTACTCAGGTGGGCGAGAAATGCCCTATGTCCTGTGTAAGCATGTAATAGAAGTTTTATCTTCTCACGCCCAAAATAGAAACTCTTTGGCTTTGGCTCTTTCTGAATGATGTGTGTATGTTTCATACTTTGGTCTTCTTTGTATCGCTTGCACCAGACTTCGTAGGAGAAACAACATATCAAACACTTACTGAAAATATTAGATACTTGATTTTGGTTCTTCGTGCCTATTTTTGTTGGATAGTCTGAATATTTGTTATCAGTCATATCATTCTGACCTTTGCACCTTTCAAAATTTATATATATTTTTTTCTTCTTTTCAATATTTATTTTTTGCATTTTTTAACTCCATCATTTGTAGTACCGGGATTAAGTATAGCAGCAAATGCTGATTGAGAGTCTGATCGAATTATGCCAGATCTCTACAACTCCATTGGGGGCGCTATATATAAATGTGTATATAAGCATTAGTGAGTGCAAATTGAATACCTTTTTACCCTTATAATTCATTATTATGAATTCATAAACTAAATAGAATTAGGAGGAAAAAAACCAAAATTATTTTGACCGTAGGAGATGGCTTTTAAATTCTAAATAAATATGGTATTATTTAAAATTACACCTATTGCATCACTTTTCTATCTCCCCTTTTCATATTCATTGTTGGGGTAGATAAATCATTATTAAAAGATCTCAGAAAAACATTCTTTAAAACCTAGATAAAAAATAAACTTGCAACAATGTTTATTAAAGTAAGCTCATCAGATTTAACTGACAAAATTGTACAAGGAATAATACAAAATAATTGGTGTCCTCCAAATACATACTTTGTATGGCTGTTATTTTAATTTTCCATGCCATGCGCACCCCCAAAAAGATTATGTAGTTTACATAGTTGCTCAAATCAATTGTTTACAATGTGACCAAGGCTTCCAAAGGGTCTGACGGTTCGAGAATATCTCCAAGGAAGACTCATGATCGTTTTGAGGGGGGAAAACTTACTCCAGACTTCCTTAACTCGTTGCAAGACATAAAATATGGCTTCATAGTTTTATGGATCTGAACCCCATTGAATACTATGTGTGGGATGTCTGAGAGAGAGAGTTCAATAAACGAGCATAGAACATTGTTGACTCTTTACAAACTTCCATTCTTGACTCCTTGCAAGCTTGAGGCAGTGACCAAACAGGACACAGAGTTCCTCATCCAAAAATATCTCAGTTTTAGGCCTAGTTTGTAGGTGTGCCTGAAGGTGATTGGTTTGATTGATTGAATACACTATCAACCTTATGGCCTACATGTAAAAACAACACAATAGTGAATTGCTGAACTAACTGAATAATTATTACCACAAGTAATCCTTAAATTTTCCCGATTTACAATCTGTATCCTGTACAAGGAACAGGTGTAGTGCTTTAATTAATCCCTCAGTCCACTCAATCCCCCCCAAAGGAATAATTCATAATAAAAACAACTCAAAACCTCCATATAAACCTTCAATTTACTTTCATGGTTCTCCAATGTGCTAGTTGTCCGGATATCTCATAAAAGTACAGATAACTTTACTTTTAATAATATATTCTTTGCATTTCGAAGTTATTTAATAATTATTAAAAGTCTACAAAATTTGAATTTTAACTATCTGCTGTCGCTGTCTCCAATTTGGAGGTAGAAAGAGAAAGTATGATGTCAAGGTAAACATATATAATTAAGAGCTTAAATTGAAGGTAAAGCAAAAATATGATACACAAAATTTGGTACACGATATTTAAGCTTCTGGTATGGATAAATACCCCCCAAGAAAGTAACAGAACATTAAAAAATAACGAACTCATTGCTACGATAGACATGAATATAAAAATACTGATATTAAATATGAATGGTGAATATTTCACTCTTTCCTTAGACAAACAAGAAAAAAATAACAATACTCCAAGTATTTTTGAATGACTGGAAGCAACCATATATAAATATATATGTATATATATTTATCCATATAATGATTGGTTTTTAATCATCCACACAAAAATAAAACTTTAGAAATGAGAATTACACATAAAAACATGTATCCAAACCTTTGTTAGTAAATATTTAAATAGATTCTCAGTATAAAAATATACAAAAACCCACGCTTGCCAGTTAAAGATTGGAAAATATTATTTGCATTAAGATTACGAAATGGGATCCTACGTATGCTGTGAGGAGAATTCTATATTTTTTCGAGAATAAATTTTGAAAAAGGAAGAATCTATAAATTGTTAATTCATAAGCAATGAAAAAGGGGGAGAAAAAGGAATAGGCTTATCTGTAAAGTTGTATATTTTTATTTTCCAAATATGTTATCATTAATATTTAATTTTTTAAGAGAAAGCGTCTAATAGTCCAAGAGCCCCCCGCGGAAGATTTCAGCCCATAAGTTGCAGAAGGTTTGATCCCCTGACATTACTTATGTCACCTGCAACATTGACAACATACAACAGCCCGACTGGCCCTGCTAGGTCTGGCCTCCAACCCCCCTCCCCTCTAAAAAAATCTCTGGACGGATTTGATTAAGTATTAAGGACAAAACTTGCACCAATATATATTACAATGTCAGGGCACCATAAAAAGCCAAGAATGGCAAAAAAAATATGTCGGAAACTTGAGGTTAGACAAGGAACAATAAAAAAAAGTAAAATTTACATTTTTTTAACCCCAAAAGGTACATGGACAAAACTTGCATCATTGTATAATACTATATCAGGACATCATAAATACCAAGACTGACAAAAAATTCCGTCTGAATTATTTTTTCATATATTTGATAAAAAGGGTGAATTCAGTTTAAAAACAGGAAATTTTCATGCCTGAATTTTAACCTAACTAAATTCCCTGCTAATACAGATACATCAAAATTACATTTTGTTTCAATTTAAAAACTGGTAGATGGATAATATATTGATAAAATAATCCTGATGAAATTCTATTTATTCTGTGTGCTTTCTTTAAGTGAATGTTGACGAATATAACAATACTAGTGAGGAAAGTAAAATCAGTGAAGATGAGATTTTAAACTAAATTAATTTTTATTTAAATATGTATCTATAAAGTTTATAATGAAATGTGTATCTGAAAATATGTTAAAATTGGGATTGTTATATTGTCCTGATAAGGCGCGATCAACATATTGTTTGAATTTAGTTGGGGGGGGGTCACTTTTTGGGGCTCTGAATTAAGTTTCCCAGACATAAATCGGTTAACAGTCTTGTTTTTTTATATGCCCTGAGATAGTTCTATATATTGATGCAAGTTTTGTCTATGTACTTTATGGGTTGAAATAACTGTAAATTCAAAGTATTTTGGGGCTCTGATCTCAAGTTTCCAACCGATTTTTTTTGTCAGTCTTGGTTTTTTACGATGTCCTTATATTGTACTATACATTGGTACATTTTTTTCCCCTTGTACCTTATGGTTAAAAAACCTCTAAAGTCTATTTTCAGGGTGTCTGGAGGCCAGACCCAGCAGGGGTGGTCAGGCCGATGAAAAAAAAAATCAATGTTCTTGGTGACATAAGTAATACCAAGGGTTCAACCTTTGACCTTATGGGGTGGAATCTTGCGTGGTAGGCTCCCAGACAATAACTATCAAATAATTACTATGGATGTGAAAATGGTAGAAATTTTCTGATATATACATTTAATAATAAGTCCAAGATGTGTTCCAAAAGTTAAATGTCTTTTGAAAATTTAACGGGAAAGATACATTTGATATCTTCGATGTTTTTGATTTTTATGTAGGTAAACTCACCACGAACATATATTAAAGAAAATTGTTAGTGAAACCCGTTGAATCACAATCAAAGAAGTTGCTGAGGATATTGGCTCGTTCCATCATTTTTTTAACGTTTTTGGGCATGAGTCGAGTGTCAGCGAAGGCTTGCAGTCTCGACTATCCAAACACCAAAGCTTTCAAAGCCATAGTCAGCCTGTACTGGGACGTCATGACTGTGGACTACATCTTTAGCGGTGTTCCAGGCCTTCTGGCGTCACCTAGAAGCTATCATTAGGCTACATTAATGATTAAGAGAGCTCAGATACATATCTACTTATAGTATTAATTTTGTTGAAATTCTATAAAATTAATAACTCATATCTTGTCGAAGTTTAAAATCCAAAGGGTTCAGATTATAATGGACCACTCGGTATTAAACGTTTATTCGATATTATTTATTGGAATAATGAAGTATGAAACATATACGATTTTAAGGGGTGGATTATATCAGAAG
Source organism: Lepeophtheirus salmonis (assembly GCF_016086655.4). NCBI lineage: Eukaryota > Metazoa > Arthropoda > Copepoda > Siphonostomatoida > Caligidae > Lepeophtheirus > Lepeophtheirus salmonis. The sequence goes on along the minus strand of NC_052136.2, from coordinate 15,752,339 downwards.
AATAGGTATTTGGTGTTTAGAAACAAAATGGCGTGGTTTTAAAGTTTAGAGTGGCGTTCGCCCAGAAATACCCCTGTATATCGGATGGCCAGGGTGTATTTTGGATATTGAAAAGGTTCCTTGATGCTCTGGGAAGCGGCAGCTGAAGAAATTACCCCATTATGTAGGGTGCAGCAGCTCATACATAAAACCTGTGGGCCGGTGTGTATTAAATCATATTATAAGGGATCCTTGGTGCTAGGAATCACTCGGTGGTATAGTTTAAACCTTCTTTTGTGCCAGCACTTCGACTGTACAACCTTAGAATCAGGGTTTATTTTGAGATATTAAGAGGGTTCCTTGATGCTCAGGGAAGCGGTGGTGGAAGAATTTAAAATGCTTTGGGTCACAGCAGTTCATCTGCACAACCTGTGGGCCGGGATTTATTATAGTAAGGCCCCTTTGCTTGGGGCCCATCACTTTAACTGTACAATTTTAGGGCTGGGGTGACGATTTTTTCTGCAACTACCACAATTATTTTCCAGGGACACACACATGTGGTTCGAAACTTTACCGTTGTATTATTTTAAATAAAATAAATAATAAACAAACACAAATGGAATAAGTGTAATTAAGGGACTTGAATGTTAGGAGTTATAAATATATCTAGTACTGTTAATTAATACCTCCTATGGATCTGAATTCAATTGATGAGAATCATAACAAGTGACTTATAAGCTCCTTGAACATTTTTTAAGCTTATTTTTCATAGAAGATACAATGATACATTTAAACATAAAACTTCGTTTGTAATAGTTGTCTTGAGTGGTATTCATCGATAATATAAATATAACAAATCTATATATTCATTCGATCCAATTTACTATTTAGAATGAGAATCCGGTTACAACTTCATTAATTTTGTAAAAATAATATTTATATAAATTCCTTTGTCAAGTTTTAATTCTATACATATATGGAATAAATTGAAAAAATAAATTCATATTTTTAAAGAATAAAGAAGCAGTTCACAAAAATTGTATTCGACACTTCATGTACGTAATCATTTAATTTGGTTAATTACATTAACTATTTGTTGGGGTAACTCTTTGGGAAGGTTAATGCTCTTTTAAGATATTATGCTTGTCATTAGTACTTCTTCTATTCGAATATCAATGGTATTTGTTTATGAGTTAATTTAGTTAAAGTACTACAACGGTAAAGATTTAAACTACATTCAAAACACATACTATATGGGTTTATAAAATAATCATTAATGAACTTAGAAATACCTTTAATTAACTTACATGATAAACATAGCAAGTGAACAATCCCAATTTATCATATTATGATTTAAAATATAAAATTCAATTAAAATGTGCAATTGTATATAACAATTCATTTGCTATCATTTTTAGGCAAAATGATCAATTGGCTAAATTTTCGTTCGCCAAAGTGTCCTTCGGTAAAGTGTAATTAGCCAATCGGCATAGAAAAAAAAATCAGCCAATTGCCCTTTAACCAATGTAGGATAATTCCAATTTTTTTATTTATATGAAACGACTAACAAACAAGGAACTTTTATGTTTAAGAACATTGATACTATTTTTAAAATTATTAAAAAAAAAAACCATCCCCTTTCCCATCGAGTAATGCATATTTATTTCAATTTTTTAAGTAATATAAATAAATAATTTTTACTTAAACAAATTACGGTATTTTTAATTGATTATATCCTATGATTTTCAAATTAAGAAATTATTCGGTTTTTGAACTTTCTTGTAGATCTTTTCTAAGTTTCACTGCATTTTTTTTTCATTTTTGGTTTGATATGGAAATGTCATTAATCAATTTCTAACATTTGTTTATAGGTTTTAGTCTCTTTATTGCCTTAACATAAATAACTATACGAAATTAGGTCAACAATTCCATAAAAGTCAGTTTATTGTCATTTTAAGTCTAGAACTCTAAAATCTAAAACTCAGTGAAGCCCAAGAATGAGAAATACAGTCACATCTTAGTTTTCTATTATAATGATAAATTTAATACGAATCAATGACAAAAAAACTTATTCAGACTCAGACATTGATGTAAAGATGTCTGTGAGAACGTAGAATACTTAATTTAACTTCCACTCTTAATATGCCTCTGGTATAACTCCTTGTCTTCCATTTTCATTTTCCATTTATGTTGCTTACCTATAATAATAGAAATATTGAAGTTTTGAATTTTTATATGTTATTTTGGTTTTATGCTTGTGATCAAGGAAAAAATTGATTTTTATGTCGAAAAAAGCCTAAAAGTAAAGTAGAAATTCAAGAATGTCATTCCAAAGCAATTTTTTATCAATAATCAAAATGTTGATCCTATCATTTGATTGCTTTTCACTACTCAATAGATAAACTTAGTTATCAGAAATTCAACAATTTTTTGGCATCCAACCAAGATTTTAAAGTCAATCAACCATTGCAATATTAAGAACTTCTTTTAACTTCGAAAAGGGAAGAAAAAATTGTCTTTTTCATTGACGAATTGGTAATTATACTAAAATGAGAATTATTTACATTTTCTATAGTTTGCATGAAAATTAATAATATTTAGTTCATACAAACACCAATATAGTACCTATTAAATTTGCTATCATAAAATTTAATATCTTTAGAAAGAAAGAAATTTTTCATAAATTAAAAAATATATATCTTTAATGACATTTGAAAATAATTGTTCCTAAAAAGTAAGGGGTTTCATTAGCTAAATCTTAAAAAAAAAATAGTAATTAATAATACACTCCGAAATGACTTGTAACTTTTGTTACCCAATATGACCAATTGGTTTCGTCATATTGGCTAATTTTGAATATTTTTGATGACCAAAGTTATAACTCACGTAAAATAGTTTGACGTCAAAACTACAAAAATTGATTGAAAAAAATTGTACAAAAAATAAAATAAATTATTTGGAATAACCCTGAGATGGAGAAATACTAAAAATAATCAATATATTATTGATCAGGTACTTTCTCCTCTAGAAATATCAACACGTACTAAAGGATGATTTATTTCGGATTAACGAATGTATCAGATCCAATCTTTGTGTCTCATAAGAACGGATTGAACTTTGCTCAGGGTTTTGTAGCTCTTTGCAATTCCTATACGAAATTTAGTAGTTTATTTTTGGATCTAGTACTGTATTTGTATTTGTCACCGTTGGAGAGAAACAGTAGCGGTAGGCAATTATAAATATGTCTTTGGATCCCATCTTTATAAAAAGTTTCGAATTTATCAATCTGATTTTTTTTTTTGTGTCCCTGTTTTTTAAGAATTCTGTTTAAAAATAGAAAGAAAATGGAAAAGCAAATTTTGTACAAATTCGAAGACTGTGTTCATAACAGATTATTTTAATACTTTACACGGGTTTCTTTTTCTGAGCGCCCTAGAGGTTCTCCCTGGTTAAGCTAATGGCGGTGACTTTAAAAATTATAATCATTTTAACACATTGAAGAGTGTTTTCTAAAAACTATAATACGTTTTAAATTAGTTTCTAATGTCTCCCTCATCATTAACATAATATTTCTCTTAGACTTAAAATACATAATTGTATTACCAAAAAAAAAAATAGCCTGTCAACACTACTATTACATTAATACTCTTTAATGAATTATCGTCCATTTCTTTTTACAAAATTATTCTATTAACCATTTGGATGTGTTGCAAATTGATCTAAGAGTAGCAAAAATTGATCTTGAAAAAAAAAAAAAAATAGGAAGAGGAAATTTTTTTTTGAAAATAAGTCTTATAAATCCAATAAAGATTTTTAAGTAGAGTTAAAAATTTTGGGTATTATAACTTATACCGCAAATTTTCCAAAGAAAATATAACAGACTTAAATATGATATATTAGATTATTGGTATATATAAAGTAAAACACATATTAGGAGGACTTTTTCCTTCTTTGTATTTTGTTCAAATTGATTTTGTTTTGTTTAGTTTTTTTAGAATCGTTTTAATCTAATGTGTTATCTTATATCTTTCTTATTTTTCTGAAAGATGATCTATGAACCTACAATTATTTCGCAATCCTACTATTAAGTAGTAAACATTTACAAATTTGCTGAAAAGACTTATCTAATTACAAGATTATTTTGGATCTTTTCATAAAGGACACGTTTATGGATATTTATAACAAAGATTGCTGAGTGTAAAAAAATGAGGTACCAGAATTTTGCAGATACCACTTTGACAGTTTGTAATATGCAATACATAATTTCCAATAAGAGCTATTTCTTAGTAATTTTTTCAAGGCAACTAAGACAATTTTATGAAGGGAATTAGTTGATATTTTTGTTTTATCCTTATAGATAAAAGTGTTTATCTATATAAGTCAATTCTATATATGTATATGATTCATAGCATCAAAACCAGTTTCATTATATTTAAAAATTCTTTGAAGGTAGTCTTAAACTGGATTAATTTAATGGAGGTAGTAAGGAAAAGGAGGAAAAAGAATCAAATTTAAAAATATGTATATTTGTTGTACAAGTTGCAACTTGTATAAAAATATTGTACAAGTTACAATTTCTACATTTCAATACCCTTATTTTATTACAACATAAATTATTTTAATTCATAGTATTAATAATTGATACCATCACTTCCTTTGGATCTATTAAAATTATTTGTTCAGTATGTATTAACGGATAATATAATTTATATAGGCATTTTAACTTTATAATATTGTACATAATACTTATTAACAATTTGAATAAATATAGAACTATAAGTAGATAAAATTTTTCATTTTAAGCGTTTCATCTACTTTTTATGGTGTCAACTTTAACATAACCTACGTTGTGTATCAACAATATATGAATCTTAAGAAAAAAACTATGAAATGACCGAAATCCATTTTAAATTTTACATCATGTATAAATACGTACCAGTCAATAGTTCATGCACAACCTTTGGGTAACTTATGGGTATGTTGTTAAATTTCTGGATTTAGTTCAGATACTCTTGAATATTATCTACAGTTTAAAACCTATATTTAATTTTATAGACTAATACAAATATGGCCTTTTAAATAAAATGTGTCATTTTTTTATTGTGACGAAGAACTATGTCTACTTTAATTGCAATTTGAGGCACTTCAAAAGGGTTATAACTAATAATTTTATTATAAAACATAAATATAATTCTTTTGTTGATGCTTATTGGTTATTTCAAATATTAACTGGACATATTTCATATTTATTAAATACTCCTAATGAAGCAGACTACATATGTATGTGTTGTGTCAAAATACCAAAAATCTAGAACAAAAATCAGTAGAAAATAGTAGAAACTTTCAATTTATATTTTTGACAGCGTGTGATGAAACAAAACTTCTTTTTTATAATGCTTTGCAAAAAGGCTGTAGAAGTATTAGCCGGGTGGGCTTGATATTATTCCAGATGAAAGGTTCTAAAGTTTGCTTGGAAATACAGTCAGTCTCTATAATGCATTGGAGTAGTGAAGAACATGTGTATGCCGAAAAATCTTTATTGCAAAAATGTCATAAAAAATATTTTATAAAATTATATGTATTAATGACAGTTAAGTTCTTGAGTTTATATAGGTAAAAATTAGTAAATACTTTAATTTGCTAATATACAAAAAAAAAAACATTATACTCATTTGAAATTTGCAAAATTCTTTGAACGCCAATCACTCCACGAATAATAAAGTAAAAGAGCTAAAATTTGTCCAACAGATTTAGTGTTTAGCGATAACTTAAAATTGGTGTGTTTTTTTAAATAAATTAATTGAAATCGGATTTATTGTGATGAACCAAACATTTTTAAGGCTTTGTAGAATACTCAAAAAATAATTAGATTTAATATTTATCAAATTTTGCACCTTTATATAAAATATCTTTCTCCCAAAATAAAAAGTGTTTTTTTTAAGAAACAAAATATGAAAAAAAAAAAAAAAATACCAAACTTCTATTTTTTCAGTGTATTGGCAAAGTGGGAACATCACCTATCCAATTTATTTTTAAAAATGTTTAAAAAAAAGATGGTAATGTTAACTATAATTATTAAACAAAATAAAACTATTCAAAATATATATAGAAAAGTTGTTTTACTGCCTTTTTAAAACAGGAAGTTATGTTGACACACCCTTTGTATACAACCCAGTATTAGATGACATATTTAAATCAACTATAAGTTTTTAAATTCAAATTTATGGGATGAGTTAAGATACAAAAAAAAAAAAATTACTTTTGTTCAAAGCCTTTTATTTGATTTTTGATACTTAATTATACCCCGATATGACCTTTCAAATACAATCTATCAATTTATAATTATATAATTGGAGAGATTAATTTTTGCTGCATTGATTGCAATTTGCAGGGCCTTCAAAGGATCAATAAAATAATCTGTTAATAGAAATTGGCGATAATTATTTTAATTGTACAAATTTAATCAAGGCTCATATTTGATAAACATTTTGTGTTGACGGGCTACATATATGCTTACTTAAAATTAACATTGAAAAAATATTAGTATAAAAAAATTGCTTTGATTTGATAAAAGTTGGAGCTTATCAAAACTCGTTTGCTTTTTAATAATCCTCCAAAGATATTTTAAAAATAATTTAGGACATAATAATATTTTTAATTCACATTTTTAAAGGCTATAATTTATTTATTTGATTCCAAATTATAAATACGCTTATTACACATTTTTTAAAGGTTGTTACTAATTTTTGGGTCACATAATAATTTAATGAGAATATTTTTTTTCTTCTAAAAAGCATTGGCGGCAAATAAAGTCAAAGAGAAGCCTAGAACATGTTTAATTGAAGGACAATATACATTGGGGTTGTTGTTTTTTCAACTGATTTTGAATGTATATTAAGACTTGTGTTGAAAAATAAAATATGATGTCATCTTTAGGTTGCATATCTTAGTCAAAATTTAAAAAAATAGGTTATTTAGAAAAGAATGATGCCTTTATGATGCAAAATACATTTCGTAGGACATTTTTTTTAAATATCAAAATTAATTTTTAAGTTTTTTCTAATTTCAAAAGAAATATTCAATTTATATTAATTGTATATGAAAATGGAATGAATAGTCAAAAGATGTCTGCTATATGCAGATTATAAAAGTTTCCTTAAGTCATTCTCTATGTATGCTGCATTAAAATAATTACATGTAAAACAATGAAAAATAATAAATTTTAATCTTAATTGACTAAATTAAGTATTTTCTTATTTTTTTCAACTTTTATTTTCTATCATTAATCGAAATTTGAAGAAAGTTACAAAATAACACCTTAACATTTAAGTATATGTTATATGTATGCTAAATTCGATTTGATTAAAAGAATTACCACATAATAAAAAAAACTGTTTGCTTATATTTATCATTCTAATTTTCTGAATTAACTAAATACATGCTTGATATTAAGAATTGAGAAAAACAACAAAAATAGGACTGCACGACATGCAAAGCTGAGTTATCAAAGCAACCATACCTTGTTTCTTATTTCTTTTGCAAAGTATTTTTTGTGACAACAAAATAAGCTGATTATTTATTTTTCCTGGTTTTCAAGATAAACTCAACTTTGATTGGTTGTTACTAAAGGTGGAAAAACACCTTATTTTAGGAATTACATGTCTTTTTCACAAGTCAAAGATCCTAATTTTTTCCATCGAGTCGAGTTCGAGTCCTCAAGTTTTTCTCAAGCTCACTTCAAATCCATAAAGGCTATATAGTGTTAAAGTTATTCTTGAATTAATTATGAAGTAGCATTCTGAGTCTTAGTCGAGTCGAAGCTATCGAACCCAACCCAAGGAGTCTTTGATTGTGCAATCACGCTAAATGAAAGGCAATTAAATACGTATAGTCTCAAGTCCTGGTTCTAGAGTGCCCTTGAGCCTGTAAACTCTTGTAGTCCTGGCTATAAGGGGCGTTGCTTAACTTGTCTGAGTTCTAAACAGGTCTTGCAAAGAAGGGCACCCAATCTCTTTGCCTGTAACCACCAATATCGTTTGTTCTAATATCCAAGTTTTGTTATTTGTTACAGAGTCGTAACTATGATTGAAGGGAGTGGGCACAAGGGGCCGTACATCTTAAAAACAATTTTTACATCTTTCTAACTAAAAGATATATATAATTTATATCTTTAATTTTATTTTTCTAGAACTGCAAAGTCATAAAAAAACATGGGCTTATAAAAAAATTAAGGCATTTATATTTAAAAAAAAAGATTAATTAAACATTTCTAAAGAATATATAAAAATGTATTTTTAGTCAACCCCCCCCAACAAAATCGTTCTCACAGCTCTGATCCCACTAGAATTGGGAGGTTACTCCCAGATTGCAGGTCGGGTCTGATATAACGATACAGTAGTGGTCCCGGGGGAACTAATTAATTTAAAACTCTATTTTTGTCTATTACTGTGACATTATTACGTCATAAATATATGATGTAACGTTTTCAAATATCTAAAAAGGCCATATTGTCTTTTATATACACAAAGTCATCTAATTTCTGAGCTATAACTACCAGAAAAATCATGTGTGTATCCCTGAAAGTACATGTCCTATACAACATTTTGTTTTATATTCTACTTGAAAAAGTATCAATACTCTTGTTATAGAGATTCGGTACTGTCAATTCAAGTTTTACTGTTATCTTCTTTAACATAATCATTGACTGGAAATAACATCAAAGTCGTTCCTTGTGTGGTTAGAAAAGATCATCGGTTTGTCCAATCAACAACTTCAAATTATGAATTGGTAACTATCCAAGGTATATGGGAATATAGTCATTATTATAATTCACGGCTAAAGCTATTAAAATTATAATATTTAATTTAAAAAAAGAGTAATTGTCCTGATTTCTTATTTATTTATATAGTCTACTTCTTACCATTAATTTATTTCGGTCATTTTGAAGAATATAACTAAAATGACTGAATAACTAAATGAATTTTTATTTTGTGACATATTATTATATCATTGGCAAAGTAAATGCCAACTTTTTGAAGGTACACTGCAAGTTAGTACTATAAACCATACCTTAATATTTCCAAATATAGGGCTACACATGATGAAAAGATTAACCAAAAAATTATAAGCAAAGATAATAGATTTTATATTAGGTAAAAATAAACCAAAACTTCTAGAAAAATAATTGCAACTAATTTATTTTGACAGCCGATACTTCCTTTTAATAAACTGCAACGATTCTTAACACAGTTGTGCAGATAAAACGCCTCTATTTCAAAATAAACTAACTTACTTTCAAATTAAAATTCATTTTGTTCATTTAGAAATAAAGCTAGGTAAATTTTCTAGAAAATTTGGCATTTTGTTTAAAAAGGGCTATTAGTTTTGATGAACTATAGAAATCTGCCATGAGAATGTCGTTATTGCGAATATAAAATTAAGTATTTAAGGTTAAGAGTAAAAACTAGTGACGTACAGCGAGCTCAATTTTGCTATATGAGTATCTTCAAGTTTCTAAAAACAAAATACTAGAGGAATTACCAGTTTTATTGGTTACTTGCTTAAATACTTTTTAATCACCTGCATACTTGTTACTCGCCTGAATACTCGTTGTTACTCGCCTGAATAGTTGTTACTCACCTGAACAATCTTTACTAACCCTAAAACTTTTGCTTGCTAACAAATTCGTCAAACAAAAAATAACCTTATTTTTTGAAGACTAATTGGTAGATGTAATTTTAACATTTTTTTCGTAATTAATTTTCCCAGATTCACATAAAAATAAGTTTACTCTAAGATGTAACTACTATTAAAAAAAAGAAGATAATGATAGTTACTAAGACAATATTAAAGAACTGAAATATTGCAAGTGCAATTAAACATGGGGATTATGTTTAAGCTTAAATCTCAAGGAATATGTAAAACGAAGGAGTAGGTAGTAAATTGAAAATCAAAGTTGACCATTTAAATTTATACTTCTCCCTCGTGCATTTAGAAATATTCATTACCTTATATTATCGCAGCCATGTTTGTCGTATGTCAATTTTCTGAGGATGACTTTTTAAGTGTGAGCTTATTAAATTGCGTAATTCAAAGCAATGTCGATTACTCCTGCTTTTCTGAAAAAAATCAAAAATATTAGTTTTTAAACGAACTTGCACTAAGAATACACATTACGCAAAAACCAACATGTTTCTACAAGTGCTGTCTGTGGAAAAACATATATTCTAAATTTCACAGATAAAGAAAATCAGTCTGGGAAGATTTACATGTTATAATGGGGAAAAAACAACAACAGAGAATCACAAAGTTTGACAGGATTTGAGTTGTTGTACAGTTCCAAATTTACCTTAGCTAAATGAGTTGTTATCCCTTCTAAATAAAGATAATGAATATAAACGCTATCATATCCCCAAGGATCCTCTTACCAAAATAATGCATCATAGGTGCAAAAGAAAATATCTTGTACTTTGCAAAATTTCTCTTAGTCCATAGATTTAAGGAGTACTGTCCATCAATTAAATTTTTTTAATAAAGCTCAAAATAGAGAATATTATAAAATTATGTATGAAATATATCATAATAGTAGCAACTATTCAAAGTGGGAATTGAAAGCAAGAGTCCATGTAATTATGTCTTAAGCTCGATTAATATAAAAAATACATAAATAGGAAGGTTAATATTTTATTCTAAGTAAAAATTTTGCAGAGTAAAAACCTATTTTTTCATTTAATCATTCTTATACTCTGAGACTGTTTCTTTAAATGCTGATCAAATTTGATTATTGTCATTAATTGTCATGTTGCATTAAGAATAAGACCAATGATATGTTTAATACAAACCGTTTAAAGTCAAAGTAAAGTCTTTAATATTTGTCACATATTTAATATCTTTAATTATTAACTATATACTCGACTAGATGTAAGTCATTCACTATAAATTGAAGCTAAGACGTACATCATAGTTATAATTGTTTTTTATTTTGTTATCCAATTCTCATGGCACATCATCAAGTCAAAATCTGTACTATAGAGTTTCTACAAAGCAGAGGATCAACGCATTTGAACTTTGAAGGATTCATTTACAAAATCTACAGGAAATTCATGGTAACCCAGACATGGTGGTGCATTAAAATAAGTTACAAAGATGGAGTGAAGTCTACAGAGTGGCAACGTACCCATTTCGATTTAATTGAGCCATTTTTATGTCCGATCAAAAATAGAAATTAAGATTTTGTACACTTATTATTATTTGCTCATGGTCTCCAAAACTTAATTCAGATATTTTTAACTAAAAAGTAAGACTATTTATACAAAATAATCAATTTTTTATTATTGTAATTTAATAATATGGATCTTCTTCGACTCTAACTAATCAATGTCATTCCTAGTCTATCCAATGCCACCGCATATATAAAATTCAAGTATTTCTGTGAGCATTTGTTGAAGTGGTTAATTTTTTTACAAAATAAGTATTTATTGGCAGATTTAGGTTGAATGTATAATAAAAGAGCACGGGTTTGTTGTATTATTTTCTGAGAACATCTTAATCTCCATGATTCATAAATGAATTAAAAAAGTTCCTAAGTATCCATCTTGGACGCATTGCATCAAGCAACAAATCCGTTTAGAGTCAAAATTAGAAATAAATTCTTGTTGTGCTTAAATATGATATACCTAAGTGCATTAGGGAGATGTAAAAACTGAATGATATAGTTGATTGGAGAAAGTTAAAAGAGTTTAGTGAAGGATTAGATAGTTTAAGAAGAAAGATATAGAATGAATTACAGTGTCTCATCTTTGACCCGTAACATCTCTTATAGGTGGAAAACAAAAATCAACTAAATTCAGTTAAAAGTATAAGACGTCAGGAATCTTCTCAGTCCACAGAGTTGACCATCAACCCTTATCCGCATCTCTCATCCCTTTAACACCTCACTAGGCGATTTACTGCATTCAAACGACGAAGCTCGATATAGAAACCATAAAAATATAATATTGTTTAATTGATGAGTTCGTATTCTTGGTTATGAGGCAATTTTCGCTAAGGTATTCGACTGAGGGTAATACAGAACAAAATAGCACTCCCCCCTCCCCCACCCACTATTTTCATGCTAAGTAGGGCCTTATATTCGAAACCCTCAACTTGCATCCATAGTCCTGCCAAATAGTGATCGAAATACTCTTCCTCCCCGTTTATAACCTCTAAAACAGGATCTCCCCCTCTATCCAATAACTTTTCGTAACTCCACTTCTCCTCTTATGCCGTTAGTGGAGAGATATAATCTTCCATTGGTCATTGCGTTGCTTGAGGAGTCAGACTCCTCGGGCATAATATGAGTGTATATTTCAAGGCTCAAGTCAGACATACTGCGAACACGAAGTAAACCGAACAGATTTTATGTTCCATCAAGAATATATATTAAGAAGTGCTTTCTGCATAGCATCAACATGGTTATATTTATTGTTGTTATTCGACTATTTAGTGATGATACGATGATTTGATCAAAGATAATTCTTATAAAATATATATATTATACGCCAAAATAGAAACTAGCTGAAATGATCCGTGCTGAAAATAGACCTGCTCAAAAGATATACCCCAAAAAAAGAGCTCCCAAATGAGTAGACACGAAATTATTACGTAAGCTATATTTTGTATGCTACATGTGCTTCCTCAGGCTATGATATCTCCAGTCCTTCAACTTTAAAAAAAATCCACCTACATCTTTTAAAACGGCGTTTTTTTATTTAAAAATTTATTTCTATCCTATTATTAGATTGAAGTATTGATCAAGCTTATTGGGCGGGAAAAAAACATAAACTTATATAACATACTTCCATTTATTTACAATAATTTATCCATACTAGAAAAAGTTATAGCGTATTGTACTTTGTAAGAACTTCCTTATTTTCTAACTAATTTTACATGGTTTTTCATTTTACAAATATGTAGCTTTCTTCAGCTCTAAGTATGTAGATATGTTTCGACCTCTCCTTGGTAACAAAATAACTAATGGTTATGCTTCTTTTTTCCTTACTTTATACAAAAGCAAAATTGGCAAATAAGAAAGCCCTCTTATTCTTCTCATAGTAAAATATATGTGATACATTTTTTATAAGAGGAAAGAAACTTTGGTTTAGTGGTGTTCATTTTTTTGTATGTAATTAAGAATGTAAAAAACTTTTAAATTATGAAAGCGGAAAAAATCATTTTAAAATTAATCATATATAATTGTATTAAGAATTACGATAAGGATTCCAGTAGAAAAGCTGATCTTAGGGCACTACACACCCAATAAGGCATTTGTTTACAAAAAAAAAAGAGGAAAAATGCCTTTTCTAAACAAGTTCCTATTAAACATAAGTTCTTTAAAAAGAAAAAAAAACATGACTGAATAAAATATGTTCATAATTTATAAAAATAGCTGTAACAATTCAACAAAATTTATATTTTCAGAAAAAAACGTTATTCCATAAATATTACAGGCGGGGACACAAAGCTCGCAGTAAAATTTAATTACGATGGTTTCCACGTAGTTTTTAAGAACGAGGTTTAATTACGTAATAAAAACAACAGCTCAAACAAAAATAACCAAGTATTTTTTATATCCTATGCCTCTCAATGTACAAATTTCGGAGCTACAACAAAAAAAGGGAATAGGAGTGAAATCTCCTTCACAACGGTGGCAGTGCCCAAAAGACAGCATATGCCCTTTGTATCTCTATGCAGACTACCTACAACATAAAGAGGTCCATTACAGGCCCATACAGCCATGAAAAACCAAACTTTCGATGCAATAATATGGCAGACTTTTGTATTGCCTTCTTGGGTACTCCTCCAATCCTGACTTCATCCCCATGTACTTTTCAATTTTGGACGTATTGGAAAAGAAATGTTGGCTGCACATATAATCCAAATTTGGATTATATCCGAGCTGCTATCATGACCACGAGGTAATCCATGGAGACGGCCTTCATCGTCAAGAGCTGCTGCAAATCAGTTCACCAGCGTGTACTAGTTGTTATAACATTTTCAGGAAGACATTAAAAAAATAGATTTTTTTTTCATAATTCCGTAAAAATCACGTTCTTTGTAATGTATATATACTACTGCAAGTTTTGGGTCCTCATTTTGTTAAAAACTAGGTAGATGAAAGTTTTTTTTTCCCAAAACAAAAATGTCATTTGTATTTTTTAAAAAGAGCCTTTCAAATATGCTCATAGGTCCGCTCCCGTTAAAACCACCTTTGGCCTCAGTTATTAACTATTATCCTTATTCCAACAGCTTCAAGTTTGTATTCCACACCATCTGTTTTTTATCTTTCCCTGCAACAGCAAAAGCGGGCCCTACAATTTAATGGAGTCTTTTAGCCATTAGTAATTGTTATTTATTTTTATTTATCAAGGATAACAAATATAGCTCAAAATATCTCTTTCCCCCCTTTCCTCAAATGTCATAGCTTTTTACAACGATAACAACTTTATTGAAACATAAAAAGAGCATTAAATGCCTATTTTATCAATATACCTATAATAAACATATCTGAAAAAAAAAAATATAGAGTATAATATTTGCAAACTAGAGAGAGACATACATATACAATGAAAACCATCCAATGATATCCATCCTAAACTGCATTGTTAAAACAATATAAAAATGTTGAAACGAATCGTAAATTATAAGATAAAAAAGCTGATAAAAAACAGAATGATAATTGTTTCTTTTTTGTTTTGTTTTGTTTTTTTGGAGCGTCGACTCTTTTAAAAAGATTAGAGATTTTAGATATGGAAGTGTTTTTTTGTCATTATTGTAGTCCAAGATGAATGGGTTTCCTGTTTGTGCCAATTATAGCACATTTAATTTGGGATACACCCATGTAAGTTCCTAAGTAACTATCAAAATAAATCAATTGTTATTTTTTGCAAATACTCAAAATAATCGTCAATAGTGTTTATATGTTTATGACTATTGACAAAATTTCGGATGCAAGATAAAAAAATCATGAGATACAAAATTTGCAATATCCTGTATTTTACAACATGCATCCCTGGGCAGATCCTAAAAGTAGAAATATTGTAATTTTTGTCATGCAGATTTGTAAACCTTGTTTCATATATTTTACGAATGTGTAAAAATCGAGATAGGTGGAATATTGAATGGTTTATCCCCAAAATATAAAATAAGCTGTGAAGCAAATAAACTCCAATATTTTGCGTTCTTCCCTTTTTTTATATATAAATCAAGCATCACTGATGTTTTCATTATATCAAACAAAAATCTTAAATAAATTATGGATATCTGGATAACCTTGAAAATTTAAAATGTACAGAATATACTCTAAAACAAATACTGTATACATATAACATTTAGAATAATTCAGAATCTATTCATTCCTATATAATAAAATATATACATTTATAAATATAAAACTAAAAATTCAACAATTTAAAATTTAGATATGCTTTTAATTTGACAATTGATTAGGGATATGATCATTCTTAATTAATTAAGGCCAGAATGAGTGCATTTCTGTGTTTTTGAAGACTTAGAACCAAAGGAATCAAAAATCAATATCAATCAGTATAAAAAAAAACATACTTATAACTTGATCATTTACCGTATGTTATGTCAAATTTGGATTTTTGTATTCCAGGAGGGACGATGAGATGAAAATTCTGACTAACATTTTTTTAAAATTCGTATGACGTCAGTTAACTGTGTCCATAATTTGAAAGCACACACGACCTCATATACAATTTTAATGTAAAAGCTGTCTATATGAAATTTAAAATAAAACTGATTTTTTCCTTTAGACAGGTCTAGACCATTTTTTTTTTGTTTACATTGATTTAGAGCGAATTTTAACTTAAGACCGGTGTAACTCTTGCAAACCGAAAACCGAAATCCAACGCTACTTAACCCTCTAAGGAAGTAATTGTGTAAAAAAATTGAATAGAAGTAGCGGAATAAAGAGTCGAGATGTTAAAAAGTAAAAAGTGCATTATAAATAAATAGTCTCATTTCACTCGATACAGATCCAAACAACAAGAATTTTAATAAACTTTTGCTTAGGATACCTGAGGGCTAAATGTGACTGCAAATAATATAGTCATGGGTTTTCTTGCTTATATTGAACTAATATTCATCAATTTCTTTTTCAGCAGTTATCTATGTAAAATACTTAAGTACTCTTTGGGCGAGGTAAAGAATGCATTTGTGTAATTATGAATTATATAAACTTAACCAAAACTTGAAAATTAGTTACATGTCCTAACACACACATGACTCAATACATAACTCAAAAATTAGAAATCGACTGAACTCAAACTTTTTGACACAAATGCAACACGAGTTCTTAGCAAAATGTAAATAAACAAACCACATTTGATGTCGTCCCCATTTTGATAATTGATGAGTTAAAAGTCATATAAAAAGCGAATTTATTTTTTAATAAATCATTGAATCAAATTTTGATACATACAAGCGTACATGTCAAAGGTCAATTTTTGTATTTCAAACAGATATAAGCAACTATATATAGTTATAAATATGCAACGATGTGTACTATGTATGAATGAACATATTTAGACAGCTTTTGGCCTAATGTTTCCCAATACTAATTATATTCTAGGAAAATAATATGGGTAACATTTAGAAGAAATCAAAAAGGGTAAATAAAGATCAAAGGCTGACTTAATTAATTATGTTTATATGCATATATATATATTTCTCCCCAATTTCAATTTAAACATAAATATACAAAGTCCAAGTATGCGTGATTTGGCAAAACCCCTCAATAGATTTATATTTTGGGGATGATTATAAACTTACTAGAATTGCTCTCAAGTATATACCATTTGCAATCTCCTTGAAAATATTTGATTAAAAGGAATTTTTAAAGCTGCAAAATTATGTGGAAATATTTTACTATCTTTTTTTATTTTAAAAAGAGAAGTTTTTTGAAGTAAGATTTTTACGGATGAAGAAATACAACAAAAATGTCAATATTTGTTGGAAATACTTTTATTGAAGATATTTAGAAATCCTATCCAACATATATTTTAAAGGATACACGCCATAGATTGAAAATCACTGATCTAACATAGTAGAGCAAAATATATTTATGTGAATCATTTTGTATGTTCGAGCTAGTGTTTTTCTGTTTACTGGGATTAAAATGGTGCTGGGACATTGAAATAACAGTACATTATTTACCTTCTGTCAGAAAACATGCTTTTTATAACCCAGTTAGTGAACTCTCTAAAAAAGAAAAAAATATATTAAATTAAATGATAAACATTTGTACCGTTTTGTCATTTAAATTTTGTATAATTTTTTTATTATCCCAAATATTTTGTACTCGTGAATTTCAGTTAAAATGCTGAAAAACTTGTTTCAATATAAAAAATAGAGAAAAATAATTATTTATTTTAAATTAATCTTAGCAAACACGAGTTTGGGGTTTCGAAAGACATAAATTCTTATTTTTATAGTAAAAACAAGAAATTGAAAAAAATAAAAGTATAAAATACAGAATCCAAAAAATTAAAAGTGTAAAACAAAGGAACAACATCGAACCCAAAAAGTTAATTGATTTACTTAATCTCAACTAAAAGAAGCTAAATGTACCAATACATCCCTAACAAGGCATTATCAAGGTAAAAAAGACGTGAATGTAATCAGATTTTTTCATTTTCTAGGAGTTAACTAAAAAAGTTTTGGCCATAAAATATAGATTCAATGAAATATTTTTTTTTTTTTCCATCTTTGAGTATAATATCCCAATTCACCAACGAAAGGTTAAATTTGTCAAGGAAACTGTATTTAGAGTAAAATTATGTCATGAAAATATGTATTAGACTACCAATAACGTAAGCACAAAAATTTTAAGCTAGCCCCTCAGCTAGCAAAATTTTAATCATAAATAGTTATCAATTTCGTGAATAGTAACCAAATAAACATCAAAGCCGCCACCCTTTTTAAGCATCAGTTAATAATTTTGTTAATCTTAGTATAAATTCATTGGAAAAAAAATATTATATAATTCCAAACAGTTTTTATTTTACAAACATTATAAAGGACTCAATTTAATTATTTTACTAATAATTTGTAAAAGAAGAAGATAAATAAATTAAACAGATATTGTAAAAAATAGTTGTTATTTTTTTATCATCTATGGCTTTTCGCCATTCAAATTTGTTCCAATTCCATAGAAGAGATAAAGTAATTAAGATACCATTCCTAACTACCTATATATACTTACACTCAATAATAATAATAACAAAAACAAAATCGACAAAAGTACATATAATATTAAGTTCATGTATAGAGCACAGCACGTGGTCACTTGATATACATTGAACACTGTAAATATAGATCGACATAATAAGTATGTATACTATGATGTGTTTTTTTTTCATAAAATCTTAGCTCTACTTTGTCTAAATAGATATTTTTCCATTCGGAAATTTTCCATGTAAAACTACTTAGGGTTTCCCGAGATTTATTGGGGTTTTATTACTGCAGGAAATTTCCGTGATGTATTTATTTTCCCAGGAAAATCCACATATAATCATTTCATTATATAACATTAACTTAAAACGTATATTCGCTTTATAATTTTTATATTTGTGGTGCGTCAATAAAAAAGTAATCTTAAATAAAAATAAAGAAAGTAGAAAATCCCAAGAAGATTTTTACTTTATATATACTTGTACATTTAGCTTAATATTTCAGATACACATTTGAGTAAATTATAGGCATTGTATTCAAATTTGTGCGATGAGTTAATCTATTCAAGAATTTTAGTTATAATTTAAAATATTTATTTTATTTATTCGGAAAATGTTGGCTCCCATATGACCTTTCAAATAAAATCAATCAATTTTTACTACTTTAAGTTAAATTTGTGATACAGCCAAGGGGCTCATAATAATTATTTGTTGATAAAAAAGGACGATAATTTATCAAACAATACAAATGTAACCGACTCTCAATTTTGAAAATAATCATTTTTGCTTGCTTTTTTGTTAGCAGGTCACATATTTTATTTTATTTATTAATTTTACACTATGAGTTTTATCTACACAAGCTCATAATACATTTTAATTTCTTAGTTCAAGTAGTCACACAGTTATAATATATCAATCGTAGACTCACAATACAGATAACATGCAATCTTTTCTTTGTTAATATGGATGTTAATACTGTGTTGACTATTACCCCTTAGATCGGCTATATATTACGCAATTATACAATCTACAACTCATTTTTATTGTTTTGTATTGCATGTCAGGTAGGGTTCGAATATGATAATATAATATGGGTAAGACTTGTTGAAAAATAATTCATTTTTAAAAACATACTTAAAGAAATTTTTTAAGTTTTCTCTGTTTTTACTATTTTGTAATCTTATCATGTAAAAATTTGTATACCGGGATCTTACTCATCGGTAATTTTCATGGAAATAAGTAATCCACATAAGTACGTAGATATGAATAGATCCTACTTTTTTTTTGCATCTCTTATTACAAATATTGGAAATAATAACATCAAAAAAGCTTTGTTAACAAAATTTAGTTGCATTACATGATAAAAAGTTTTTTTTTAAATACAATATTTTGATAATAATATAAGTTTTTCTTTGATTTTGTAATACAGGAAAGTTGCAACTGCCACTTTCCTCAAGCAAAAGAAAAAGTAATAACATCAAAATTTACTTTATAAATCATATACTTAAATATATATATAAATAATTTAATGCAAATTATTGTGAAAAAACTCAATAATTTTTATCCACTTTTTTCAAAATATTTGATTCAATTTAATTTAAGGGCTTTTGAATTTTTGTTGAGGAACTAAGTTGTATAAGTAATGCAATCAGTTTTTAATTGTTTTTTTTTTCTGTAATGAATAGAAATATGTTATTTCAATTATGGTTTTTTTTTCCTTTCATTTTAATCAAAATTCACATATCTCATATTGGGGATCAATTCAAAACATTGTTTGCTCAGTCAAAACGGCTCAGTTGTATTAAATGTTCAATTTGTCACGTTTAGTATTTAAAAAAAAATTATATTTATATTTCCACTTATACAGCAAGCATGCTTGCAAGCCAGGGTAGGACCCTAAAGAAGGCCTTAGGATATAATTTCTCCAATCTTTAATACAAATCTGATATCAATAATGAAATAGAATAGTAATATGTTGTTTTGTATAAAATATGACATAAACGCGTGACATATTTTTTATAGATGGCAATCAGAATATTCGTTTTATTCGCCAAAGCTGTAATCATTGTTTTTTTATTTTTAAAGGGAGGTAATCTAATAATAAAGTACGAGTGTGTTGATGAAAAACGTAGAGTAACACCAAGGATTTTTTTGAGAGTTTTATTTAATTTTTTTTACTCTCATAGCTGTTGCAGTTAATCTAATAAAACGTCATGACAGCTAATATGATCTCTTTCCAAACATTTTTAAATTGTCTGGGTTACCATTTCATTTTTCACTTTCTTTTATTTTTACATACCGTTAGCTCATATGTGTAAGTCTGTGTTAGAGTTGGATCAGAATTGAGGATTGAAATTTGAATAATTGCTAATTGTCAAGATTGCCAAGACATTTTTTAATTTTTTTTTACAAATTGGCATACTACTTATAACTCCATTCCAAATCATGAGTGTCACTTTATATCTATTATATATTCTATACAAATCTATATATAAATTACTCATAGATTTAGCTATTTCCACTTCATTTGAAGTAAAGATGTCAGAAACTTACAAAGTTATTATATGAGATGGACATATAATCTTAAATAATTTTGCTACTCATTCCAATCAAAAATTAATTATTCATCATTGATGATATATATATATATAGAAAAACGAAAATGGACACTCGGTAGAATGCAAACCTCCATCTAAATTCATTTTGTCTCATTCTGGCCAATTTTGCGTTTTAACTTTTTGAGTTACCTCTAACTCTCAAAATTTATTTCTCTGTTACTGTAAACATATTTAACTTTCTTATAAATTTTTGTAAAAATAGATGAGTAACTATTTCCTTAATCTTGCTTACAAACAGACAAACAAATGATCTTGACCCATGACCTCTCAAAATTTAATAGACACTCACTGTTGATATATTTAACCTTCCTGAAAAGCTTAGTAATAATAGCCCGTAACTTTTTTTTGAAAATCCTGCTTACAAACAAACCGAAGTGAAAACTTGGATGGTGGAAATAATAATTACTGCCGAAGATGCATTTTTTTTTTCATTTTGGAATACATCGAAAAAGTTTTAGAAAAACATACAACTAGTTTGAATTTCTACATGGAATTTACTTGAAAAATGATTTAAATAATTCCGCTGCGATAAAATAAATTTTCTAATGATTTCTATATATCTTATTTCTTAAACAATAAAAATTAACTTTGGTCTATTACCTAACTAATGTTGTTTTGTTATGATATAGTGCTACAGATATGCTGATAAATTTAAATTAATTGTTTAAAAAATTTGTACTTAAGTCCCATTACATCTTAATAAAAAAATTGAAATGTAAATTGGTTAACAACCAAAAAATTTATAAATAAAAAATCATGCTAATCTTTGGTGTTTATTTTTTTAAATATCATTAAATGTCTGGAGCCTGCAGTCATTTTTTCCATTAAAAAAATAAACCATGTTAGTCTATGTATATTATCCTTAACTACATTTTGATTTCCCATTTTTTTCAAAAAAGTATCAAAAGTTATAAAAAATGCAAATACTTGATGAACAATTTAGTAACATCAAACCGAATGATGAGTATTAGGTTTGGGAAAAAGGATTTAGTATTTCTGATTTATACCCTTTTTAAACTTAGTATTTATTGCTCATTATTGGTAATATCACATCATACGGTAAAGTGTTGTAAAGGTGTGTATGTGTACTACAAACGCTTTTTGGACAGTATTACACTTGGCTGGTTCAATTGTAAATTATCTTGCGTTGAGTAATGAGGTCAGAAAGAAAGACATTCGCAATATCTTACATTTTCACTACATAGAAGGGAAAATGCAAAAATTATGATGAGGTTTGTGACTGGCGATGAAAAAAGTATCACTTACCTTAATTTCAAGAGATATACAACATGGTGAAAGCCAATGGAGTGGATCAGACCGCAGCCAAGCAAGGATTGACTGCCAAAAAGGCGTTGTTGTGTGTTTGGTGGGATGGGCTAGGAATAATATACAATGAGCTCCTTACCTATGACCAAACGCTCAACCATGCCCTCCACTATGAACCACACGACAATTTTGAAGCTTGTGATCAAAGAGAAGCTATCAGCATTGGTGAATAGGAGAGTAATCGTGTTTCATGAAGACAACACCAGACTGCATACATCTTTGATAACGCGCCAGAAGCACCCGGTGCTCGTATGGGAAGTTCTTATGCATCCACCCTATAATCCAGATCTGGCACAAAGTGATTACCACCAGTTTCTGTATATGGGCAACGCTTTTGGAGGTACAATTTTGGCCTAAATAGAGGCCTATGAAAATGGGTTGTCGGAGTGTTTTTGCCATTAGGGATAAGGGCTTCTAAAAAAAGAACATTGTGAAGTTAGATTTTCGTAGTCTACAAGTTATCGAACAGAACAAGGCATACTAGGATTAAATCAGATGATTGTAACCCTTCTAATAAAGCATTGAAATAAAGCAAAGAATATGAATTTACTTTCTCCCCAACCTAGAATATAAATATATTTTATGTTCCCGCGAAAAATTAGAATATTCTATATTACAAATAATAAAAATGTTATACATTTTGTCCTTAAAAATAGTTGGTTCTTAGCTATAAATATATAATTGGATTCACGATGATAAGGGTATAAGAAGAGCTAGAAGAAATTCCATTTCATAAATAAAAATGCTGATAATCTGTGATCATGATTTTAGTAACCAAAATAGGCAAAATATATCACAACTCACACATGTACCTTTGATAACTATACAGAGGTTAGAAAGGGCCCCGTACCCAAACAATGTATATCTAAATAAGCTCGATATAGACTGATTTATTTCCAACAGAGATCATTTTCAATCGGTCTACAATATTTCTAATGAATTTTTTAAGAATAAAATCCCTGCATGTCGTACAGAATAGCAATATCACTTTGTAACTCTTTGCAAATATTTTCATAAATACAGAAGTCTTATAAAATAATCATCGCAAATAGATAAATAACGATTTCCTTTACTAATTGACAGAAAACTTTTCATAGCGTGTAATGACCAAACATTTTCTAAATTCCTTTCCAGTAAAAACCATTAATAGAACCCAATAATAAATAAGTAATTTATTCCATTAAGCCCTCAAATAATATAAAAAATAATCACGTAGTGTTACAATATTTGAAAATTAACTACCAACCGCAAATATGCTCTAAATTTGAAGTCATAAATTTACCTTTTGAGGATCTAAAGAAAACTTCCCCCCTCCCCCTCCTTCACAACCAAAAATAATATTTTAGATAGGAATAGAGAAGTGTATGTATAATTACATTGCTTGTCTCATTCAAATTAACCACTCTGAAGGTAAAGAAAAAAAAGGAGAATTTGCAAAAAAATATTTTTACATTTTGACTTGAGAACAGATGATGCCTGAAAGATTCCAAAAACCCGATTCAATTTAATTTAATTTCATACATTAGGACATTCAATTAATACAAAAAGATATATAAATTATATTTCTCCTATTAATAACGGGGCTATCACGGCGTTACATCACACGCTAACAATACATAATGTACATACATGGTTGTTAGCTATTCATTTTCTATTTATGTTTCCCTAGTAAGTGTTCTAATCGTTGATTAATGGAATAAAAATCATGTTTTGTTGACTACATAACTTTATATGTACGTTTTATTTTAGATACATAATTTTTGAAAAATTATTTGTCCAAAAAACTTCATGAATGGAATTGAAACAGGTAGTCAATGAATCAATAAAGACAAAAAAATTCAAATTTCTTATTTATTTTCAGTGTTGCAAAAGTAATCGAAAAAGAAATAAAACCAAGGGTTTTTGAAAAATTACAATTTGATACCAGAGGTAGTGAAAATTATTAATTTTTTTAACGAAAAAATTATCTATTTTGATTAATTTTTATTAAACCAAAACATTTTTTTTTATAAATGTATAAAGATTATTATTTCATGAATCAGAAAATTCTGACCATTATAATTGCTGTTATAATTTTTAATATTAAAGAATTTTGTTCTAACTTTTTTTAAATATACAAACTTGTTTCAACTGATTTCATGATATTTTAAAATCCTTAAATTTATTAGTATTATGTAAAAACTGGTAAGTAACTATTAAATCTAAATTTAAACAATTAATGTTTTTTGTACATTAAATTAAAAAATATATATATTTTTTGTCGGCCAGAATGAGTAACTTTTGACAATCATACTACAAGACTTTATTAACTAAATTTATATTTTTTATTCAACAAATATTTATACAAAATAAAAAAATATATATATTGAATAATAATTTCACAGTTGAAATGAATTGGCTAACTACCCACTGGTTTTTTTTGTTTGTTTTTTTCGGTTGTTTTTTTAAAGGTAAGGTTTTCAATTATTTTATGATTCAAATTGAAGAAAATTATTATAATTTATTTACTTCAGGAAATATTTATTGTATTTGTTATTTAATGAAATTATGAAATATTTATTGTATTTATTTATTTATCTGGCTAATATTTTGAAAATTAAAAATTGAGTTTTTTTCTTGTAAATGTAACTAGAATTATCCAAAAATATGCCCTTCTCTTTCGTTGATTAATTTTTTTTAATGTTTGATGTGTCTAAAAATTAAAGTACAACCGTACTTTGCAATTTAACGATTAAAAACATCCTTTTTAAATGGTGTTGCTAACAATAAGTATATTAATAGATGATATGACTCACGTAATTAATTTCAACATTCAGAGTAGATTAGATAAATCCGGAAAAATAAAAACACCATGAGGAAATACTAGTCCAAAATTATAATTAACAACATTACCGGACTATTAAATTGTAATCACCTTCTACAAACAATCATTCACTTGTACAAGTTTAAAAAGTGTAGTCCCAGGGACACTCAGATTACGATGAAGTCTCAAAACATATGGGAGCCATTCCTCTCAATTTTAGCTACAAAGGAATCCTTCGGAATTTATTTTCATGATCCAGTTCATCTCATAGCTTCGTTATTCTTGGATTGAAATTCATTTTTTGAAAAATATTATACCATTTACGACCCTGATAACTATTAATTTTTTTTGTAAAGATGTGGTATTTTTCTGACCTTATCTTGAAGTGCAAATTAATAACATTGAGGAGAGTTGAACGGCTCTAATTGAGTTGTGTTTTTTTTTGGCTAATATAGTATAGGATTTGATCTGTTAGATCGTTTGGGTTATGAACAAAGATGGGATAATCTTGTAGTTACAGCTGGGCTTGGGAACTTCTCAAACATCTCTGTCATCTTTTTCAACAATTATGCATATAATAAACTGCGCTCTTGGAGTGATCAGGCAAGTTCTTAATTGTACTACAGCAGTAACTCACGTGAGGTAATTCAATTATTATTTACTTTTGCTTATATTTTTACCTTTACAAACATTGTTTATTTGATATCAGAGAATAGATATGTTCTCACAGAACTAATTTCACACTTTCATATAAGTCAATTCTTGCTACCTGCTCTAAATTAAGTTTTTGATATGGTTTAAAGTAGTCAGGATTTATCTAATCAACCCTTTATTTTGTGTTTTCGCGAAACGTCGTTATCTAGAAGTCGACCATCCTAGAGGATACATTAAAACCAAAAAATGTATTAGATTAAAAACTCATATTTTTTATTAAGGAAAATGGGAAGCAATCACCTGTTCCGTGATAGCGTAAACATTTAAAATTTTAAAGTCCATTCAAATAATATAATCTTTTTTTATCACCTTTCAGACAATAATATATGTATATAACAATAGTTATTATTGTTGTCACGGAATTAATATTTTTTACCGATTTTTTTGCAAAAATCTGTTTATGTATTTGGGTACTTTTTGATACTTTTTCTACTAAAAAAGGAAAT
Source organism: Lepeophtheirus salmonis (assembly GCF_016086655.4). Classification (NCBI taxonomy): domain Eukaryota; kingdom Metazoa; phylum Arthropoda; class Copepoda; order Siphonostomatoida; family Caligidae; genus Lepeophtheirus; species Lepeophtheirus salmonis. Next base: position 15,726,220 of record NC_052136.2, on the reverse strand, counting down.
GTAAAAATTTCGATATAAGCAAGTGACATCTAGTTAGAAAGACGTCCGCTGGATCTTTTTGTTTTTTGGTGGGAGGTAGATAAAAAATTTAAGGTTTTATTAGAGAACAATTCTCACTTTTGCACGTTTATAAAACACAATTTTGTTCGTAGTGAATTCAAATCTTCAAATCTCATAAGTTTTGAGAGATTATGTTAGGGGCATTCTTATGTTTTTATGAAGTTGTGATTGTAAAGTACGAGTACTTATACCTATTTAGGAAGAAAATGAGTTTGGTTTGTTTTTACATTCAATAATTTCTTAAGGTTTTTTTATGTCTCTAGATGTTCTATTTCATTAATAATATTTTTTAATTTTATTGCATTTGGAAAAAATCAATAAGAAATTGCTTACATATTTATGTTTGGATATATCTTTAAATTTTTTAAACAGTATAATTAACTATCTACGAGTTTTAAAAAAATTTAGACATTACCTTTCATAATTTTTATAAACATCTAATTATTATTGCTGTGAAATTAGTTCGTGTCGAACCATTTACTCTTTAATAAATGAAATACCAACTATTTACGCTTCAAATAAGTATATTTTTCTTAAAAATAAATGAAAATGGAGTAATTGTAGTCCTTTATTCATTCAGAATAAAAATAATTGCAAAATATATTCATTTCATTAGGGTTTTTAGTCTACATATGCGTTGTCACGATACGAATATTTTTGTACTGGTTCCAGTAAAATAGTTAGTTTCAGTATATTCGATATATCCGGAAATTGTTATTTATATTAACTTAAACGGGAGATTGAGGAGATTACACTTTTAATTATTTGTTTTTGAGTGTTACGTCATTGACGGGTACATATTTTATAATGTAATGATGTTCCAACTACCAATTGAAATAAAAATTCATTACAGCACCATTTTATATTCGTCAGTACTTCGGTACGACTACTGTATCGGTTACCAAACACCACTTTACATATTAATTCGATCTTTTTCAAATAATCAAGTTGCACTTTATTCAAATAGAGGGGGGAGTTAATTTGTGAAAATTCAATTTTAGATCAACTTGCCTATTACTACATATCTTAGTGATATTTGGGTGAAACAAGCATTAAATTTTATTTAGATTCCTAAACGCAATATTTTTTTCTATCGCATGCCCTACCCAAAATAAAAGTTATGTTTTACTTTTTGATATTTCAAAAGACATTTACGTTACTATATATATTATCAAGAAATAAGAGGGCATACCCCCATAGCCCACAGGTGGCATGAACCTGTGGTACATATTACTTATTGATTCATGGAGTATATGTAATTTATCATCGACAGATTTATTTATTTGGAAATACTGCAAAATTTGATTAGATGAACATAGAAATGAATAAATATTTTTTGGAGTAGAGGGGAGGGAGGTTGGTTGGTTGGAAACTCAAATTCTTTTTTAAATATTGGATATTTGTTTTATAAATTAGTCCATTTTATAGAATGAGTATGTTAACTATAATATTATTCCAATATAGTGTCACTTTCGTTTAAAGATAACATATGTGACGTCAGCCAAAATACTCTATTGTAAAACAGGATGTTCAATAATTGAGAGATCTATATTAATATAAAGTTAGTAACATGCCTTTTTGTAATTATTAATTATAATATTTTGTTTCAAAAGATTTTGTTAATATTGACTTTTTCACACGTCATACTCATCTCTAGGGCGCAAAAAATATGTGATCATATATTTTGCAACATCTTTACATATTGTTGGAAACATGTCAAAAATAACATATTTTTTCATTATTTAGACAAAAATAATATATTTTTCGTCTTTTGGAGAGAAAATGATTTAGATTTGGCCATATATAGTACATTTTTATCAATTTAGTTTCTGAAAATGTGTTTATACATAAAGTAAAGAGTAGACCCTCAATAATACAAAATAAATAATCGTATATAACTCTTCTATGTCTATCATTGAATAACCATAGTACTTGTATAAATACTATTGAATATCATACCAATAATTGGAAAAAAGTAATAGTGGTCCATTTTTCAGAAACTACATAATTGAAGCTGATAGACAAGTCCACACAGTAGGCACGGCTCATTTACATGGTAATGTTACCCCATTCCTTAATTAGGGAACTTTCAGTGCATCCAAATAAGAATAGGGTTCTTGAAGACCCATTCTCTAAAATAGATAAGATTTTATAAACCATCAAATTCAAAATCAGACTACAAGAAGGCTCCAAAATTGTGAAAAAGGAGTCTCTGCAACTTTTATATCACTATAGACTTCCTACCTAATATTGGTAATTGATACATAGTTGGATATTTTCCCCAAGATGGACCTTACGTACTCAATACTGTTAATTCCGTTTGTTGTTAAATTACTCCATGAATAAGATTAAACAACCTTCATTAAAATATCCTTTTAAAATGAATTCTAAAGATGATTTCTACAAAAAAAAAAAAAAAAAAAAAAAGGAAAATCTTTTTGTGTAAAAGTATTATGAATTCAAAATTAAATATATGAAATATTGAACATAAAAAACCTATGACATATTTTGGCATTTTCTTTAATGTATTCACAATATATTTTTCTAAAAAAATCTACACTTCTGAAACAACAATGTATTATCCTTATAACAGGAAATGTACATATATTGCAGCAACGAAAAAAATTCGAAAAAAGAGGTTTATAAAAAGTTTTTATGTCGTTGCTTATATATTATCAGATAACGTTTCATATGAATAGAAACCGAAAAAAAAAAAATCAATTTGTAGTTAGGCAATTCTTCCTAATTATAGAATTATAATTCAGTAATGGCAAGGAATTATAATTCAACCAATGAACGTACAGAAAAATTAAAAGTACATTTGACGTCTCTACTGAGTTCGAAATCAGATAATATCTTCTTTTCTATGTTTAGAATATTTGTTACTTGTTTATGTATTTCTAGTTATTTGCATGAATGTAATTTAAAGCCATTCAGGCAGTAAAGGGTTAAGAATGCTTGAGAAATAGGTTTTAAATTACAAAAAAAAAAAAGAAGGTCAGTATGGCCGGGAGTAGGATAATAACCCACTGCCAAATCAGTATAATTGGCAAAGGAAGCTCTTATTCGAGACGCTATTTATTTTTTCTACGCCCACAGGTTCAGCAAAATACCAGCGGGTAACGTAGTTGGCTCATAACCCAACGCTGATCCACTGTTTTTTATATAAACTCTAGAGTATAACTTAATTTTTTTTTATGATACATTTGACTTCCTACATGCTTTTCAAAGGCGATCAGCTTCTTGAATGGGATATTTAGGCTTAGAAACCTTAAAATGCTATATATATATATTGAAATTTTTTTTTTTATGAATTTGAAAAGTAAAATATTCAAATTCCTATCTTTTAAGTCGTATTGATTTTACAAGAAAACGTAGAGACGATATAAATATCGGTGCAAGTGATTGGAAAAACTTTGTAAAAATATTTATTTCATTTTTCCCGTTTTAATTATGAATTCATATGCAGTTTATAGAAAAACCAGTAGATACAAATTAATTGACTTTCCTAGTTCACCATATTAAAGTTAGAATCGATGAGGTGTCTAGTTCGAAAAAAAATCTTATAGAAAAATTTCATTCTAGTTCATGATTTTTTATGTAGCCAACCGAATCTTCAGGTGAGTTCATTCAAATGAAAAGTTTTATTTTTCTAATATTATGTACCTTGAGATGGGAAATATATTGAGCCTTGAGTTAAAAATCATATGGTGTAGTTCCATTATTTGTGACCCCAACAATATGTAATAACGCCTATCACCTGTTCACAAGATCCCGATAATCCTGACCTTGAAACGACGGCACTCCAGCAGTCAAATAACAATTCTGGAGTAAAATTCAGCAAGGCACGACGCTTTCGTGACTGAATCGGGTATTCAGAATTTTGCCTCCCAAAGTTGAAAGAAGAAGTATGTCCCCTCAAGAACGCATAAAAATGGCCATTGATCTTTAAAAAGCACAAATAATTATCGGCTAAGGGAATTCTTGCCGCAGTTGATCGTCTCCTCGACCCTGAGGTTGTACCCGAATTCAAAGACATTCTAGTGAAAGAGCTAATAATGAGATGTGTCCCAAGTTTACTCAGAGCCATACGTAGAACACAAACGAAATGCTTGCAAAGATCATTGTAATGGCCTTAAACAATCATTTGAGCATAGAAATCCTTAGAGTTGCATTATGGTCCCCTAACGTCCTTTTTTTCATCCCCTTCCTTCACAGGAGCTCATTAAAGCTTCGTTGTCCTCTTTCCCAAGATGCATCAGAGCCCCCACTGTTTAAAAGAGGGATAATCAGCATAATCGTAACCATTCTCAAGGTAACACAGGACGTATTTGCAGGCAATACTTGACGTACGGTATTTATGGAAGGACCTATATGGCTCCAACTGTCCATTCAATGGACTCCTGTCAAAAAACTCAATAGTTATCCAACGCAGATATTGACCTAATTTATACGAAATATAGTCTGAGGAATATAGAATTCCAACTTGACTCAGGAGCTCAAGTATCCATCTTACCAACGACTTTAATCAAATTCGTAAAAAAATATGTCAATATTCCCCCTCTTATTGCTTTTGAAAGGCAGCGAGTCATCCCCATCGGTGTTACCTTGGTGGATTTTGATTGGGAGGGCATTATATATTCTTAGAGATTTTATATTTTTGACATCGTCATCCCTTTCTTGCCATGGATTTCTTAAGAAAACGTACTTTTTGTTTTGATCATGTAAATAAATCACTTTTCAAACGGTCGTAACTGAACGTGACGCCCCTAGTGAATTGTAATTTGAGTATCCCAGTCTCATAACCTCTTGAGTTTCCTATGTATACATGTGAATTTTTCTTCTCAAAGATTGACTCTTACTTTCCTCTCAAAAACTCAGTTACACACTTAATTGTCAAAGCCGGTGCTCCATGTTTTGTCAAGGCTCCGAGGTTCAGAGGACCAAAGCTAGCCTTCCTCAAGTCTGAAGTCCAACTCTTACTTGTCACATGGGTGCTAAGGTTTTCCTCTTCTCCTTATTCATCTACAGTTATCCGGTTAGAAAATTCAAACCAAGGGTTTCGATTCTATGTAGATTTTTGTCTACTCAACTGTTTGCCAGAGTTCGATCAGTACACTCCTCCGCATGTGAGATACTTTTCTCAAAGCCTTAAAATCTCCACGGTATGTTCAAAGCTGGACCTTAGCAAGGCCTATTATCAGATCCCAGCCCGATGGCATTTGAGCTCAAACACGCTGCACAAATGTTTTAGTATTGTATGGGTGTAGTATTTGTCAACATGGAGCGAGTTATCATATATTCAGACGACCTACTTGTGGTGTTTGAATCTCTTGATGAACATCCTTATACCCTATTCTTTTGAAGTATATAATGGGGGTTCATAGTCACCATTGGTGTTCTGCTCTAAAGCTCTCCACACAGCACAACAAAAATATTCTGCGTTCGACCGTGATCTCCTTGAAATTAAAAAGGCTTTGGATGGTCATTAGAAGGTGACTATTTCACGGGTTTCTCTCACCACAAGCCGTTAACGGGTGCAACTGAATGAGGAACCCATGTTGGACTGTAAGACAACACACGGCCATTTCCTTTATTGCCGAGCTTCATTGGGGTATTGTGTACAAGTCTGGAAATTTAAACTTTGATACATTGTCTGGACTCCTAGCTCTGCTGAGAACTGAGACTTTGCCCCTTTTTAAAGACAGGGATCAAAATCAAAGGCCATCGATCTCCAGAGCCCTCAATTCAAGTCAAGACATTTCACGACCAAAAATTTGAAGGGCATACGCTGATGGGATGGCACATAAGGTGGATCAAAACCTATTGCCGCCGCTATCCTGAGTGTCAAGGATCCCTTCTAATATCCTATGATACACCACTACTGCACCACTAGTTGAAAAGTTGGGTCATTAGCCACCACCTCCGCTTCATTGAGCATTAAGAACCCCTTCTAATAGTCTATAATTGAACCTCGGCCCCGGAGAATTGAGTTTGTGTATAGAAATCCCTATAACCCACAATCTCAGAAATCATATGAGAGAGCAAATTGAGATATTCAAGATATTCTTATGATATAACTACAAGAGAAGTAAGTTTGCTGATGGACAGAGGTTGTTTCAGTAAACCAAGAATCCCAACTTTCACTCTGGTATTGAGTGAACTTCATACCAAACAAATATATGGGATATATGAGATCCTACTTGATTGCTTATATTTATCCAATTCATCAAAAAAAAGTTGTATTAATAAATGAATTCGTCTCGTCAGGCTTGACGAAGTTAACACTTTTCCGACCTTTACTCCTGTGATATAAAATAGCTCCAGATCTTCAATTTACGAATTAGACAGCATGTCATTATTCCTTTGTTTACCATAATTGAAATTGCGTATCGGCATTGTGCATGCATTAAGGACTTAAAAAGTAAGATATTTTGTATCTTAACACGTGGCTTGCAGAAAAATGTAGGTATTTGTAAAGGGGATTGCATTGTTTTTGCCTTTTGAGGCTATTCATGTTACTGATAAGTAATGATGTGTATATAATCATTCCTTAACCACCACATGCTATTTTTTCTCTGTCTTTCAATACATATTCATTATCTTAATTGTTTTAAGAGTAATAGGGAAGACCGGGAACAGTTATAGATGTTTCTGCTCTTCGGTCCAATTATCTGGAAATGATTTGAGGATGTCGACACAGCAACGTTTCTAAAATTGTTTCACTTTTCCAATCTATAGATTGGAAATGTTTCAACTCCACACGAGGGATAAATCTGTTTCATCCGATCTGGTTATAATTTTAGAAAATATGAGCTTAGACGCAGGTGATATTTTATTAAGTTGATAATACTGTATGGTCCGTTGAAATCTGAAGACTTAATAATTCAAGTATTAATGAAGGTGGAGTGATTGCAAGTTTATTCATATTTCAAATTAATAATGAATAAACATTTAGTTACAAAACCAACCTGAGTTCTATAGCTTATTCTTTAAGTGGTTGGGTGGCTCCAGGACCACCGTTTACGCTGTCAGTTAGTCTGAAGAAAAATGGTTCTATCAAAAAGGCCAAACTGGATGCATAGGAGTTAATCAAAACAGACAGATCCAGTGCAAGAGTTATCGGGATTTCACACCAGACTATCCTGAGGGCTATCAAAAAAGTGTGAGGAAAAAACCTTGTGAGGGTGATGAGAGGCCAATTTTGACACCAACAATCAAATACACCTATTTCTCTGTGGTAAGACTCTTTTGAATGAATCTTTTAAGTTCTTTTGAACTCTTTTTTGACAATTCTAGTTACCCTACAGCCCTATTGCCAACCCTCTTCAATATACCTATTGAGTTCATGTCGAAAATAAAGTTTGGTGTGTCCATCATCCAAACACTTAGGCGTTCAAAGCTATTGTCAGCCAAGACTGGGACCACATAACAGAGGACTATATCTGCAACGGGTGGCAGGCCTTCTTCCGCCTCTTGGAAGCCATCATTGCCGCTTACGGCGTTTACATCAATGATCAAGAGAGCTCAGACACACATCTATTTGTGTATGGACCACTGGGAAGAAGGAGTGTTATATATTTTTTCCAAGACATTATCTAAATCTGAGGATTTGTTATGTTGTAACTCGTTGTTACACTGAATGAATCTATATTTCTGTTTTTTTTTCTTCCTACATATAGAGTAGTATTTGTGTGTTTTTTTGGGTTGTATATAAAACTAAAGAATGCAGTTTGGTCCAGTTCATTCTTATAACTTATAAAGTTATTGATGACGTCATTTAACTTTATTTCTTTTTCTTTTCAATCTGTTCTAGTTCTGACAGTCTGAGTCTTAAGGATAGGTCCCATCAATAGGAGTAGTTTGAATTGGGGACTAGACTGGACCGATTAAATAAGGAATGATACAACAGGATCTGTATATTTCTTTCCTATAATATCTGTTCATAGCTTATATAATAAAACGTCATGGCTATTTTGATATTCTCTAAAACATTCTTCGAATTGTACGAGTTCACATGTCCTATTTCGGTGTTACTTTTTTTTTATTTGCTGAGAGGCTAATCAAATTTTTTCTACACCTTTACCTTATACATAAGTATTTATGTTCATACTGTCCACACAATAACACGTAAAAAGTGTTGTACAATTCTTTCACTCCAGAAGCCTTTTGCAATAATATCGTATTAAATTAAACTGGTTTCGTCTCTGCAAACAAGGGCAAAACTGAAAAAATATGTTGCGTTTTCTTGAGAAAAAGTTGCTTTGTGGACTGGGCCTTACATATATTAAACCTTAACACAACATATGCTTGCTATTGTCTGCATTTTTTCAAAGTACAACAAACAACTGTTTACTTTTTACATCCTTCTGTACTTTTCGTTAACTTTTTTAGCCTATAAAATTACCAATTTTATAGGCTAAAAAAGCAAAAGCTATAATGAAGCACGTAAATTATGTGTAACAAATGCAAAATTGAGAGGAGGGAGAATTTAAAGTATGACAAAAATTGAGTACATCTTTTTGAGGCCCATTGATGAGAACTAAAAGTATATATATTAATTAAGCAGAATCAAAATATTATGAAAATTTGAACACTTGTCGTAACTGAGCCCTTTGCAATGAGCGTTACTATATCTTAAATGTATTATAAAAGATTGAAACTATGTCAACTTGTAGCAATATCATCAATAAACCTGAATGTACTATTACAAAAATATTGGTCCTCCAAAAAAAATTAGTTTCAACACAACAAATCAGTAAATATTAAATATTTCTACGAAAAGTTACAAATACAATTGTAATATGTTTAGCTTCTGTAGGATTTTGTATGTTAGAAAAGAAAATCATATTGCAACTGTTTTCGTTTTCCTCAATTATGTTCAAATTAATATGGCTTACATTATTTAAAACCTTAAGATGTAAATTTTATCATCAAAGACTTGGTACATTATAATGTTGTTTCAAAATGTATCCTTTTTTTAAAGAAATGGATTTAACTCTATTATGGAGGAATGGCTGATGACGTAGTGTTCTTAATTTAGGGTGAGGTAAGTTTTTCAATATGAAATTTGCATTAAGAAGCGTATACTTTTTTAACTGACATTGCTTCCTTTCAGATCCTAACATGAAAGCTTCGTGAGAGTGTTGAGCCAATCCTATATGAAAAGGGATATCTTAGCAATTTTAACATAAGTTTTTTTATCAAATCTTTGGTTTTTGTATATTATAAGCTAACAAAGAAATTTTTTGACTATGTGTTGCAAAGGGTAAATAAGCTTAATATTAAAATTGGGTCAAAGCATTTAAGGCAACATATATTTAATGATATAATTGGAGAACAAAAGATATTGGTTTTCTTTGTTAAAGATCAAATACTGCATTCAGTCAAACTGTCGGAAATTGATTCAAATAACAAAACAACTATGAAAATGTTAATGACATTTACCCACAAGGAAAAGCATCATTACATTTTCTGAACAATCCATTTGATGAAATTAGGCTAAGATTAATATATCTTAGAGTATCCGAAAACCAAATAATTTTAGCACCATCTATTACTCCTTTTGTTATCTATTTCCCTTTACTTGCACCGTGTACACTTTTCACACGTTTACACTTGCATTATATAAATATTTTTTTAATTTATAAACTGTTATCGAACAACACTTTTTCTATACAGAATAAAAATTTTTTTTTACTTTAATACATTGTATCTCTATCATTCATTAATAGTTTAAATACATATTAGAACTTACAAAATAAATTCTCTGAAACCTCGATATTTAAATTCATAATTTGTTAATGAGTAAAAAATTGGTTACATGAAGTCTAAGGCAATTTATATAGAAATTGGAGCAAAAATATAATCAACATAAGATATTACTAGGGTAATTTAGTCTCTAAGCTGAATAAATATCCTAAATTAGGAAGAGTGGGCTAAAGCTATATTAATTAAGCTTATTTTTCTTTGAAAAAAATACCAACATTCAATTATTGCGATATGCACTTTTTCTCAGGCCAAAAGAGACCCTCATCATTTTTTGGATTTGACTGGATAGCTATTTTCCAAAATAACAAATCTTCATATAGATTTGAATGAATATTTTAGTTTTACGCCATTAATAATTGTTTCATTCAAGTGATCAAGAATCAATAGTTTCAAAGACAATTACTATTACAAAAGCGTAATAGTTTCATACAAATCATGGGTTTATTTATCAATGTAATATGATACGTTTCTCACGAATTTGAGATCGTGCGTTGATTGCAGTCCTAATTTAAAATATACTAAGGCATACAGCTATAATTTTTGAACATTGCTAAAATATATATGTAGACTTTTGTCTATCTGCTACGTATATCCGTATATATAGATAGCACTAATTTTTGACACGTGACTATACAAAAATATACAGAGTGACTAAGTTTAACTTGAGGAGTATCATGTCACCTATTACTGGGGGGGTATTTGTCTTTTTGTGTTTTATAACATTGTAGGGTTTTCAAATATAATTATGTATTTCTTAAATTATCTTAAACAGCTTGTAACTTTGTGCTGAAAAATTACACGATATCTATCAAATTTTCAAAAACTTTTATTTTTTTGAGAGATTTCAACTTTAAGACTTAATATTCTCTACTTAATTATCTTAACACTTATTGATTAAAAATGAATCTGCTAAGTTTATAATAGTGTTAACTAAAAAATAATTAGACCGTTCATAATTATTGGGTATAGTGTAAATGATGTACATACATAGTCAAAAATCGATGCTTAACGAAGCAATTTATAACAAACCGACAAATGTGTGATTAATCATTACTTTACATTCAGACGAAAGGAACATGAATTAAATAAGGATCCATCACGAGTGTGTGGGTAAGACCAAAGGTTTAAAACAAGTAGTGAAAGCGTCTCTTGCTTGGGTTTATTCCATCTCTTACTAACATATTTACCTATCATATTATTTTCTCTTATGCCAGAAACCAATTTGTAGTTTATTAACATAATTTTTTAATTCAGTTATAAGGTTAAATTCATGAATGTTACATAGTTAGTAATACCGTATGGGTAATTAAAAATTATATATTTTTAATCGGAATTTTAAAAAGCTTACCTTCAGAAACTAGAGGAGCTACAGTAACAATACTTTTTACAAATGTTGCCACATGTTTTGCCATTTTTAATCTTAAATGTAGCCTCAATCAATTTGATAATTGTATTGATGTGCCGTTGGAAGGTCTGACAGTATTAATAATATATTGAATACTAAGGAAGTTCTATTGCTTATCAATGGAAGCTTGAGAGTTTCATGATCTGGTGGGCTTGTCCGAGAGGTCCTGGCCTTGATATGCGGTCACAAGGAAAATTTGAGCAGGTATGGAATATTGGTCTTCCAAAAAGACTGTGTAATCTTTACTGTATGTATCATTTCACCATCTTGTTGAAGCTCATTTCGATAAATATCCCTGTAAATGGCCCTCTTAAAGTTGTAAATTATCTATTTGCTTCTCTAAAACAAGATTGGGATCTCTGTTGGTCTCTGTTTTGCACGAAGTAAAGCAGCAATACTGGATTTCTTTGGTTCTTTGTGAGGGCATTTTTCGATTAATTGTGTTCATTTGTAGAGGAAGATGTCAATACCACACCTTGTCAACTGATGGGAGGAATTGTCCATTCATGTGCTTTTATTATTCTTCTGTTTCATAAGTCTCCAGATTTTAACTACACAGCCTGTACAGTAATATTCAAATCTACTCAACAACCCTAGTGGACAATTAGTTGTCGCGTAACAAAATATTTTTGTACAATTATTGATCACGTGGTCATCGTGTCGCCACTTTCTTCTCTCAATATAAAACTAATTATATTTATTTCCCGATATTTGTTATTTTCTATCTGATGCTGGAATTTAGAAGTCGGATTTCTAAGGACACAAAAATTTATTAATCTTTTTTTTTTGGAATTTGGTTAAGACAATTTTTCGGCAAATGAGAAATATTCATTCATGCATAAATATATATTTATTACAATTCTTATTATATCAGTGAACTCTAAATGAAGACAAAAGTTTTTTTTTATCGAGTGGTATAATATATTAGAATTTCATTAATAACTATTTACCCAAAAGAAATAATAACATTTCAAAATAGACAGGAAGGTATTCAAAATGGCCTATTCGAAAAAAAATATGTCCAATAATTTTACCTTAGTTTATAAATATTTATAATTTACATAGATAGGTGTAGTCGAACTATATATATAGGTATACAAGAAAAAATATACAAATGATAATCAGGACTAGACTTTGTTTATGAATAGAGATCAACTGCTTTAAGCCCCACCTACCCATAAATCCCCTCTCTTATGTATGTATATGTATCGCAATCCTATTGTTTAGAAAATATTTTATTGAATAAACTTTTTCATAACAAAGAGTTTAAATATGTGGCCGATCAACACAAAAGCAAACTAGAATCTTTTTTCTCCCAGTTGAGTGTGGATTACATTTTGATTCTTCAACACCGGATTATCATTAACTTGTATCAAAAAATTATTGTTTTTAACTTTGTAAAAGCGTCATAAATTATGCTTAAAATTGATCGACATAATAAAATAATAATAAATTTTATTTTATAGGCCATAAATATAAGTTTTTTTTAAACCAAATAAAGACTCTAAATAGCAACTAAATTTTTTGACATCTTAGCTAATCACATATTAATAATTATAAATAGATCACTACATATAACACAAATAAATTGGAAAATTTCATTTAAAAGAGAACATATCAGGCCATGTATAAGTCTCTTAAATCAAATAAAGGTTTTAAACTATTGTAAAAACTCTTGGGTATCTTAAGTTGTCCTACAGTTTTGAATACTACGCTTGAAGTTGACTCAAACACTTATTTGTCTATGAAATTTTCAGCTGTACGTACGAGTATCATTATTAGATAGTTAATTAGAGTTTTTTCATTTCTATGCTTTTGTTTAAGATTGTTTTTATGTTACATGACACATATGGATATGTATATGCAAAAACTTTCTGCCTTATTTATTTTTCCATAAAATAAAAGATTACTTTGACGACCATGTAAAGAAATAGATTAATGTGGCCTCATTTGAATATTAACAATTATAACATTAATAATAATGCAAATTTTAAAAGCCTAATTATTTTTTCTTGGCAAAGCAAATCAATATCCTGTCCTGGAAAAGTTTTATTTGAATTTTGTAGTAGAGTGGCTGGGGACAATTACACAACTCATTGTTTTGGGCTCAATAACTCGGAGCGGGCTTGAGTCAGTCACGGGAGAAAATTAACTCAATATTCCTTCTTTAAACAGAGATCCTATTATTTGAGTTGACAAATTACATTGTTATGCAACCTGTTGATGAAAGACTGCTATTTTCCGAAAAAGTGATTTTAATTTTGTATATAGTTTCCATTTTGTTTAATCCATGTTTTAGACATGGAGGCAAATCGCTGCAAAAAATCAGTTGATTCGTTCCAATAATTGCCAAGAAAATCATTTATGCATTTACTATTGATCACCGTTCAGAAAATGCGGTAACCATGTTGAACAAAGTTTTTGTATCCATCATTCTTCGTACTAGATGTTTTGCACTCTATGGACTGACATCCCCACAGCCTCAGCTGTCTCACTGGTTAATTGTCCAACATAATATCATACAACTTTTTGATGGTTGCCAGTGTATTTGCAGTTTTAAACTGTTCCTCACATGGGTCATCTTAAAGGAATATGAAACAAATTTAAAAATCAGCAGCTCATTTTTTAACATTTGACGTGGAAGGAGAAGAGTTCCAATCATTTTTTGTAATCTAAAGATAAATTTCCTTACGGATTAGTCTATCCAAAAGATTGATTATATAATTTCACAATATTAAATTTGATTAATTGTAACAAAAACACAAAAGATATTAACTGAAACAGTTTATTTAAATAATGTAAATTAGAAAAAAAATTAAAATTAGGCAATGAAAGTTTATGATACTTGCAACCAGCAGAAAATATTTATTTTCCCCGATTGCAGTATTATTTCTTTGTCAGGCCGGGAACTTTTCCTCATATCCTTGTACTCTTCAGAACCCTACCTAACTAACGACCATGCTAGTTGTCAAGTGTAAGTATATCAAATGGTAATACAGAAAAATTACACCACTTGTTGCAAATTACCACATTGTGCTAAGCGCTACAATATTTCAAATTTCTCTTTATGAGTGCAGAGTGAGTATATTAAAATTATATAAACTTATAACAATGGAAACAAAGTCATATTGTATTATTTACAACTTTAAAAAAAAAAGTAAAAAACTTACTGCATTATTTTAAATAATTAAAAAATCGAACTTCCTCAAAAAATTGATCAAAAATTATTGATTTGTCAGAATATTTGGCATCATATTAGACACAATTGTATAATAAATTTTGAAACTGTAGTTATTTTGATGTTTGAGAAAAACTGATCAATACAAATCTCGCTGGACTCCCCTATATATATTTTTTTATGATTAGCTTAGTCTAAATAGAACAAAAAAAAAATAGCAATTCCCATTATACATAAGTATAAAATAATGCCTACTAAACATATGGTCAATGCTAAAAAAAATAAAAATGAAACAAATTTATTCTCATTTGAATGTAAATTTTTCCATAATTTCCTTCACTATAAGACTAATCAAGATTTTATACAATCTCTAATAATGTATGTATAAAGCCTGGAGCAAATTCATTCCTTTTAGACTATGAAGAGTAGAAACTACGAACACTAAAGCGCTGATGAAATTAACCAAGCGGTAGAGGAAAAAAATAATATTTAAAAAGTGTTGTTAATGCATTTAAACATTTCAAAATATTCATTCTTCAAGGTAAAAAAATGATGGTAGGTCTATTTTAGCCCAAATATTTATGTGTTCATAATAGTGTTGTATAATTATAAATATGCTCGTATCGATTAAGGCAGGGCTCGAAAATCTTTTTTGTTGAAAGAGCCAAAAACACCATATATTTTAAAATGTAATTCACTGAGATTCATAAAATATGCTTTGCACAAGTGCAATTAATTTTGTACATTTTATGTTCAACCAACACTTTTAAAGTACAATAAGTCACTGAATTCTTATAAATAAAGTGCATAACGCACAGTCCGAGACTGATAAAGCAATTAAATTTCAATAATCTGTCTTCATCAAACCATCATTCTAGAAAAAAAAACATTTAAGAAAGTCAATCATGGGATCGAGCCTGAACAATAATTATAAAATAACGGTCTACGGTTTGAAAATGAATAAAATTCGATAAGAAGTCAATATCGAAATGTCAGTACAGAAAAAATCACTTTAAAAAATTCAATCTTTTCACTAAATTGTACACGGTTTTGAAAGAAAAAGTTAAAATGGATGAAAAAAAGCGATGTTGGATTGTAGGCCTCATTATATCTAAAAGTCCAATTGCTTCATACTACACAAGATATTTCCAACATTTCATCATATTTATCTTAGTGTTTTTCGACATAGCAGTTATATAATAGTACCAAAGTACTGACGCATTTAAACGATACTGTACTAAATTTTTATTATAATCGTTACTTTCAACGGTATTACATTATAACAAATATAATCTATGACGTAAATTGCCAATTTATGAACGATCTCTATTAAAGTTATATACCATATTATTGACAACGTTGCTTCCAACATAATTACATCGTATGTTAAACAAAATGTTTCTACATATAAAAAAAGAAATTTTTAACCTCAACTAGTACCTTTCCGCTACAGACGCCCATGTAAGTGCTCGTAAATTGCCCTTAACAAGATTTTTTTTAAACCTTCAGCCATAAAGCATCGAAATACAGCTGGGCGTCGTGACAGCAATTGTAGCTATCAGGACTAAGATTTTATAGAAATGACATAAGACAAAGTTGTTTATTCCCAAAAAAATAATAAATTATAAACTTTGATTTCTAAGTTATCAAATAAGTGAACCATGTAGGATAACAATTGACCCTCCTCTCTCAAACGTTAGTCAGAGAATTACATATAAACATTTATATATATCATTTATAACAAATTTTTAGATAGGCAGTGATTTTTTATATTTAAATAACATTTATCCACTGATCTACCATCATCCTTCGTAGATACAAGGAACGACTTCAGCAAAATGAAAGAAAACTCTCACTTTTTCTTAAAGAGTACCTCACACTGGAATCTAATATTTTGAAGAACCTCATTTCATGTCAAAATATAAAAACAAAAAAAAACAACTCACAAAATGGCCCATATGAAGTATATTGAGTGATTAATGGTACAAAGTAATATTAATCATGTTCCACGTTTTTTTTTCTTTCCTTCATTTCAAAAAGTTTGATACACAGAGGATACTTACTAAATTTGATTAATAATACTTTTTTGGTTCATGCATACAAATATTTGGAAGAGATAGACAAACACACACAAAAATATGTGATATATTACCGGGATATGGTTTATTTTTTCCTGTTCAAGAACAAAAACTAAAGAAGCTTTTGCAGATATATTGAACTTTTATAAATTTATATTTGGTTGAGCAGGATTAATTAATGGTCGAACAATTCTTCAGTCTGACATGAAGGACAGTAATCTCTTTAAAATACCAAAACCAAGAAAAGGTTTTATTATTGTTTTGCTTTAGTATAATATTGATGGATATAATGATTATACTGTGGAAGACCAACCATAAATTAACCATATTTAGGTCTTAAATACTTTTTTTTGTACGGGGGGTGCTAGAAAATAATTAATCAAGTCAGAAACGTTTCATTGGTATAATATAATAAGTGTAGTAAAATTAAATCCATTATTTTAAATAGATTTTTTCTCCATTAATGTGTATCTCATTGCCAACCAAAACAGTGTTCTTACATCACGGTCGAACTCAAACTTTTCTATTATTTTATCCACATTTTTGACAATTCACCTAAGAGATCGTGGTGCATCTTTCACATCAAAATTACTGGGACGTAATCGACAAAATCAAAATTGCACGTGATGGGCTGATACAATTTCTGGCCCTTAAAAACAATTCTCATTTTCAGCCAAGTGGATTGTTTTTTTGCATTTATCAAAAAGTAAACTGCAAAAAATGGCGTAATTTCTCTTTGTTTGTGTCTATCTTTGATACATGCTCAGACCATACGGTGTTAAACAATCACATCACTATTTAATGTGTTTTTTTGTTTGTTTTTTTCAGAAAAGAATCTTATCTTTTCAGCATCTTTTTTATACTATGTTACATTAATTTATATACAGTTCAAAATATTTTCTTACCTCAGATGGATCAATTGTAGTACAAAACTGTCTACTTATACCTTATTGGTATAGCTCCATTAGACCAATAAGGGGGAAGAAAGTAAATTATATAATCCCTCAGCCTCCTCTCTATCTGCACAAGACGAGTGGAAGAGAATACTAAAAAATCTTTTTGTTACATTTGGTATCGTCGTATTTTTCTTCATTTTGTTCCTTCGTCTCGCATTCGTTAAGTTTTATTTCATCTTTGTTTCGTAAGGTTTTGTATTGTTTTTGTTTGCTCACATTCAATCTTGTCTTTATTTCGTCTAGAAAATAATTAATTTGTTTTAGTCAGACAAATCGGAAAAAACCTGTTTTGTTTCGTCTTTGTTAGAAAATTTTTTTGGTTGATCAATACACCTAGTCTAATCTTGTCTGACAAAATTCACACTCGCCAGAATAAGTAAATAAAAAAATGTTTCTGTGATAATAAGTTTTTTCAAGAAAACACTATTTGGGTACCGATTCCAGTACAATTTTATTAATGACAATTCACATGCATTTACAATGGCGCCCACAGATTATATATATTTGCGATAGTATATGGGGTAGTTAAATCTTCTCTCCCTCACATCTGAATGGGATCATTCCTAAATTTGATGACGTATGAAAAACTTTAATAAACTATAATCTTACACATAAATTTGGCATGAAGGTGTTTTTTATGCGTATTCGTGTTGTAAATATTGTGTTTAATATCAATTTAGTAAAGCATCGTTTTAAATATGTATGATATTACTACAAGGTTGATCTTATCTTGTGGTACACATTTTTTTACTTTTAATATGGGAAAAATGTACAAAGTCATGAAGGACTAAGTACAAGACATTTTATCTCTGAAAAGAGCAAGCTTGAACGGTTGAAAAGAACAAAGAAGATTCTAATTTTCGCAAGGCCAATAAAACTTCGGGCAAAGTTTGGCTCTTTTCAGATGAAAAAATTTTCACGACTGATGCCACAGTGAATATTTTAGAACAGCCGCTACATCATAACCGAACATCCAGACAATATATCAGCTTCAATAAGAAATGTCTTCAGATCTCAAAAAAACAGCCAGAACCATAGTCTTAGACGTAGTGGAGTTTGCCCTCTTATATTTGAGGAGAGGAAGGAACAGCTCAACATCGAATAAGAAAGCACCTCGGGCATAAAAATTTTCGCGGGCAACTTTGTTTTCATATAAGACGGAGCTCTGTGTCATCGCACCGCTAAGACACGGGCCTTCCTGAGAGACAACTTTCCAGACATTTAGGACCTCAACATGTGATCGCCCTTCTATCCAGACGTGAATCTCTTGGACTAATCTATCTTGGTGCTTCCATAGGAGAGGTATATGCTACTTTTCACAAGATTGTCCAATCTCTAAAGTAAGGATGGGCACCTTCCATGATAAAGACGGCCAAAAAAATTCAGCACTATCATTGGATGGCCACATGACCAATTATTATTGATCTATTTACGACCCGCACTCAGTGAGAACAAGGGCTTTGTGTAGCCCCCGGGCCGCCAGCTACCTATTCCTGCTCTAGAGGTTTCGTCAAGAAGGAGTGGACCAAGCTCAAGTCTGACTACATAGTCAACATCTGCAAAGGAATTAGGCCTGGTGTTGAGGTAATTATTAGAAATGAGGTCTCAAAACTTGAATACAAGTTGTACCGAGCATTATTTTCAATGATTTTGTAAATTAAAGGTCTCCACTAAGCCTCTTGTTTAAATTTCCATCTTTAAAAATTGGAAAAAATAAAATGTGTACCAGTAGATAGGATCAAGTCGGTAATGTACTGGCATGTCATGCCACTATTTAAATTAAAAAGAATTAGTGTCAGGGTAAACATTAATGTATAACTTCTTTTATACTCCTTTATATAATTTATTTATACACAATTTTTGAAGGTTAATTGAAACGAGTCTTTTGCATTGCTGATCAAGATGAGGAAATCTCATTATACTCAATATTCTTGAACGAACTTAATAGTGCAAACTATATAAAGACATAGATTTTTACCTAGAAACAAAGTTATAAATATAGATCAATAGTCTATTTTTAGAATCATTTTTTGCTCCAAGAATATTCTTTCATCCGTAGTGGGCAGGCCATTGACTACGTAAGCAAAATAGAAAAAAAGAAGAATCATGCAAAGATTTTGATTTTCTTAGGAATTTTTTTGCTGGAGATCCCAGGCACTCCCATCACGTTGTACGTAAATAGTACACAGGAGTGGAAGGACATTAAGGTAGTTACTAGCTTCTCCTACCTGGTAAAACAAAAAGTTTGGATGTATGTTAGGGTGGTTCTTATTGCGTACTTACAAAATCCATGTTGGAATTTTCATTTTCTTACCTGCTCCATTGGTTCGAATAGTGAAAATATATTCCTGTGCCGAAAGTTGTTATAATTATGCCATAATTAGATGTGGCCTTTGGCTCTTTTATTTTAATTAAAATTGTAAATTTGCAGACTTTTTTATAGACAAATAAAACGTAGAATACATTAAAATTTGAGAAGAAAAGAGTGCATCATATAATGGTTTGTATTGTAAATAAAATACTTTGTAATACATGTTATAACTGATGTAAAAAGGAATGGAATATTGAAATTACAAAAAATACTAAATGAGTAATTGATATAAAATTTATTATAGCTTATAGAAAAAGTTATTACTATAACAAAATGATATTAGAAAGAATTTCATTAAAGTATGTACTGAAATGTCTCCGTCTTCACAAATACATGGCACTATTTTTATAAATAAATTTTCAGTTAGTACAAACGTTCAAAAAACAACTGTCAAAATTTCATAACAATCTGATCTTAAATTTGTGAGTTATTGTATTAAGAATGACGATACTTTTGAAAATTCCAAAACATTTGAGGAAAAACAAATTAGTGATTTAAATTTTCACTGCTTTTCCATGAAAAAAAATATTTTTCAAGCTAAGCAATGGCTTGAAAAGTTTTCTTCATTAATACTGGATTTTTCAGCCCATGTAAAAAAAAATTCCTGGATACTTTTTCAATATAGGGCAGAACATTAAAAAGTGAGACTATCATTCAATATCTATAATTACAGACAAAAAAAAATAATAAGCAAAGTGAAGTTTTATTAAAATTGAAACAATATTGTATGTTGAAACAAATAAAAGTTAAACATTGACTTTTAATGCCCACCCTAATGTTTCTATACAAAATATATTAAATGAAATTTATGTACAAACCTGTTTAAATACTTGATCCAAAATTCCATCTTTTATCTTTAAAGAATTTAGCGTATTGGTTGTAAAGACAGGGTCATCACATGTATAGTACATGTTTCAAAAGTGTAATGACCTGGGCCATACATACTAAATACACAACAGTAACTAACATTGACAAGCATACTCTTTACTTCGGGACTTAACTCAGTGTTTGTTTCTTATTTCTAAGTTTAGAATGTTTTTTTATACTTTGATGATATTGTTCAAAACAATTACTAAAACCACAAAATATCGTCACGAAATAGATACTAACTTAAGAAAAAAAAAGTATAATTAAATCTGTTGGTATTGATGATTACCGATCCATTGATTGTAAACATATATGGTAAGTCAATACAAATCAATCTTGAACAAAAATAATGTTCTGTATTTTTTTCATTATTGTTGGAAACAAGCCTTAATTAACGATGTAGCTTAGTTTTGGTTGTCTGTCTGGCTCATTTAAATTGTATATAGGATGTTATGATACTATATATAAATTAACTTTATAAAGAAGATAATTTAATCATTAGGGACGTTCGCACAAAAAAAAAGCGTAGAGCATTTGCGGAAGGAATTATAATATAATATCAAAAATTGAGTAAAATTAAAGCAGAAATTAGATTTATTTAGTACAAACGGTAATACTCGACATTGCCCGGGGCACTTAGGTGTCGACTAAGAGACAAATTTTGCTTTAATGATAAGGAAGATAACTCCCTAGGAAATAATCACTATTATTCTCCGTTTTTCATGGGCACATTCTCACGTAGTTACTGAATACTTATTTTAGTATATATGTGTTATCTTCTCAAGAATGAAAAGATGAGTGCAAGAGTTTGAAAAAAATAAAGTAATTTCATGGAATTACTGAAAAGTACAAACAACCCAGGGCTCTCGGTATGCTTAATACAAAATTTGAATACATTGATGTTTATACAGCTAGTTATATACTATTCAAAACTTAACATATACTGAAAATGTAATTGAAATATGTATGATATACATAAGAGACCAATAAAAAAAAAAAAACAGCACAGTGATTCATATTCAATGGTACATGCACATGCCTATAATATTTCATTAATACGTGTACATTGATATTTCTTCGATCCAAAATTTGCTTATGATATACGTCAAGGAGCACTTTATACAGCATGTGACTTTTTTTATGCAGATAAACAAACTTTTTTACCTGGTTAGTATAGATTTTCTTTAAGAGAATAAAAATATTGTATAAATTATTGATTCTAGATTAAATTAATCTTAAAAGCAATAAATCCTAAAAACACATCCAAATTGGATACAATAGCTGTCCCATAGAACAATCTTTGCTAATAAAGTCATCAAAGATACCCTATAATGACATTTTTATCAATTAATTATAATTAATATTTATAGAAATAATAAATACATTAATTAAGTAAAAATTAAGAATAGTGACGCATTAAAGATACAAACAGTCTTAATAATCTAATTCTTTTGGTAAACTGAGGTATTTTATTATATTATTATTGGAGATTATTTCCTTTAGAAAGTGTTTTAAAATATGAGACAGTTTTCCAGGACCAATAAAATGTACTGACCAGTTATATGTAGGACTGTACAGACGCTCTATCTATTACGGATCATTTTTAATATATTTTTAAAACACAAATTTCGCTATATTCTACCCTCTGTGTAGTTAGGAAACATTTTTAAACCAAATTGGCATTTCTAAGCACGGAACACAACTCAATTACAGAACCAACAGATCTTTTTTACATACATATTCCATAATGCACTTTGTGTTCTTGTTTCTGATTGGACAAAATAGTATTCTATAGGGGTTTTACCTTCGAATCCAAGCCAATCTCTGTATATATATATTAATATATTTATCAAGTACATTGGTAGTTTATAATTTATAGTATTCTGGGATAGGAAATTTTTTACAGGGCTATTAAAAACAAACAAACAAATTGACTGGCCCTATTTGCTATTGGTAATTTTAATGACCTTTGAGCCTTGGTTATATATCCTATATAAAGGACATCGTATAATCTAGTATATTTAAAAAAAAAAAAAAAAACTAATTACATGGCTCCCATTTGTTCTATTCCCCAAAATCGATATTTAAAATTGATCCCCATCCCAGTAATTGGTCACTGAAAAAAATTCCAAATTTTACAGAAAACTCAATTAGTTCAGTAAATCTTTAAGTATCTTACAAAGTAGGAGAATAATTGGCTATTATTCTTCAATTTGACCTTATTAGAGATTTTTATGAAAATTTGTGGAGATTGACTGGTTGATAATGACGTCACTGGTTGATGTGGATATTGATACAGGAAGGAACGTCAAAATTAGCTGACATCCCAAAAGATTTCCTTCATTCAATATCGAAATACCTAAAATGGATATTTAGATATTGATGTACATCTGTATAATCCTATAGTGAACACGTACTTTATCAATATTTGCACTCGTACAAGCATACAATATGGTGACTTTTTAGATGCCGTATATTAAATATTTGAAAATTATGTGTCTTCAAATTTCTAGCAAAAGTGTATTGTGTCTACAATATATGGCTTTATACATGTACAAGACAAACCTTGTAATTCATGGCCAAAATATACACGACTCTTTTCTGGGGATGAAAAAAAAATGATTGTCTTTTTTTTGCAAATGTTTATCAATAATCAATGCATTTAATAATCCAAGTTGAGTAAAAACCCTGTTCTAAAAATACGTCTAAAAGTCTTGGAAGTTCAAAATGTATGCCTATTTGGACATTTTTTTGCAAATTGTGCCTAAAGGTGATTTAACCCTCTAGTAACCTACTTCCTTTTTTAAGTAGTAAATTATAAGTAGCAATGATTTATAATTGTATATATACATCATACAAAATGCTGAACTATAAGATTAAACGGAATAAATACAAACTCCGTAGGTTCCCATCTACACAGTGTTCTATTAATTTTGATACAAACTTTTGTAAATATTTTTATATCACATATTACCATTAATAATATCTAATTATAACATACAATTATAACTGTGCCATTATAAGGATTATACTTTTCTTTTTGATTATGAAATCATACCAAGTAGCTTTTTTAAAGGGTTCTTCAGTTTTCAATGAGAAATATTATATATTTAAAGATTTATGCTCCATTCTACATCATTTCAAAGATTAGTTGTTTTAATAAAAACAAAGTTAGAAGCATCCTTTTCAACCCTCAAACGGAGTAGAGAAGCGATATGGAAGCTGGAAAATAAAGAAGTTATGTTATGGTGTTATTTAATATCTGAAAATTATGAAAGAGGTTTATTTGGAAGTTTCAAAAGAAAAATGTACTGACATGGGACCGTTGAGACTTCTCAAATTTATATGTTTGTTGTATGAGAATAAAGTCCCTGAATGTAAATAATTTATTTCTCTTCAAAAATTCGAAAATAAAGAAACACTACTTGGATTACCGTCCATGATTTTTTTTTGGGCGCATTTGAAATCGTATATATTACTACTTTACTAGTACTCATGTATGCATTGAATATCTAGAGTAAAATTTAAAGAAACTATTTGATGTGCTAAAGATTATATAAAAACATTTTGTAAAAATGATTGTTAGAGATATATCTTAAATCGTTTAATTTGTAAAGATATACAATTTGAACGAGATAGCTCAATTGACAACGTGATCCGGAAAATTATTATATAGAACTCAATGTGCGTGGGGTTGTACATAATGTATATGGACTACAATGAAGATTCCTAGATCCGATGGAGTAATTGTAATACCATAATGTTTAATTATACAACTGTATTGTACAACCACATTTTACAAATTATAGTTACATTAAAAAAAAAGATAAATAAACCAAGATTTCATGTAATAGTCCCCCCCCTAAAAAGAAGTAACGACAAAAATACTTTTAACATAGAAGGAAATAAAACTATCCAACAAGGCATTCAGCCATCAGATTTCTAATCAACTGGGAATTTCAACATCAAAAATGTTTTTGTTTTTTTTCAAAGGCCAAACTATTTTTATGCCTTTCTAAAAATGCCTTAAATTTAACATAACTTTGAGCATCTCTTTTTTTTATCAATACGCAGACGAAAATCGGTGAAGACAGCTAAAACAAAAACAACCTCAAAACAGGACAGTCTACTATTTATATCAAAATATAATGATGATTCCAAAAGACTTTTAATGGTTGTCAATAGCCGTGACCTTTATATGTATAAATAAAAGAATCAATTAAGATTTTTATTTAAAGGGTAAATACACATCATATCATCCTTTAAACTCAAAAATATTGCACCTTCATAGTAGTTGAAGTAAATCACTTAATTTGTTCATTGCCATAAACTATAATAAAAATCAACTCCATCGCCATATTTGAAATTGAAAGCGTTTATCTCCAAAAATATACAACAAATATATTTTTTATAAACATCTAATCAAATTCCTACAATTGAAACGAGTGAATACACTAGATTCGGAAATATACTTGTTATATCTTATATGTATCTATTATTTATTCACCTTATATAAAGAAAAATTATTTGCCATATTCTTCCTGCATCAATTTTTTTAAAGCTGTTTCTACTGTTTACCAGTTTCTACGTTATGAACCAATTCCAGAATTAGTTATCAAAGGTTTAAAAATTGTAAATTATGATTTATTTTACGTATCTACTCTAACGATGAATATGATGGAAAGATATGAAAGAAGGATGTCTTATTCTGTACATAATATTTCTTGTCAAATCAATTGACATTTTTCTTATATAATACAAAAAAAAATAAAAATAATATGACATTTTTTAAATATTGCGATTTATCATTTTTTCAGATACCATTTTTTACAATTTTACTCCTCCCCCTCTTCCCAGTGAAGAACAATTTCTCCTTTATGGACTCCAAAATGAAAATATACCTTTTTCCTCCTAATATTTTATATTTTTCATATAAATGAAGTATTGAATTTATTCTCAATAATGCTTACAGTGTCACATGTATAAATTACTCTTAACAAATGAATTTTTATATTGCTACAATATCTATTTTAAAACACTCCACATAAGTATTTGTGATAAGATTTTTAAAAAAAGCTGGTGAGACTAAAGACCTTTTTTTACAATTTTTTTTATTATTCATCAAATCTATTTACAATTGGTCAGCCATTTTTAAACTGTGAAATATGAAAGCTTTAGGGGCCATGATACTAGAAAGTTATAGAGGAACTCTTAACGATCAAAATAATTATATTTATTGGAGTTTTTTTGCTTTTTTGTTATGAACATTGGGCAACAGTATTTGAGGTTTTATATGAGTTAATGATAAACGTCATATTTATTAGTTTGATTGTTTAGAGTTTTTAAGTCTTGTGGAAGGAAATTAAATTTTAATTATAATGTTATATGGTGTTTTTTATAGAAACGTAAATTTCCTTTTATGTGTTTATTTTTGTACATCTAAATATTTATAAAATTTCACTTGCATGTGAGAAAAAAGAATGTGTTATTGTACAAAGAGATTAATTGTAAATGTTGAGTCCTTACTTTGTATCTGAAAAGAGGATTCAGGGGTGTCAGAACAAATTCAAAGGTGAGGAGGGGCTGCAGTTTCATAGTAAGGACGTCTGACATTAATGAATACATTCTCAATAATAACACGACTTTCCAAATAAAAATAAATCATGTAGATGTTGCCTTTTATTCTTCAAAAAAGACACAAAAGTGACATAAATGTCATTTTCATATATCTCAGGAGAACAATTATCAAGAGCACACCATCACAATTAAAAGACAAAAAATGAAGTTGAACTTTTTGTTAACTAGGATATTAGAGTCGGAAAGATTATATGATTTTTTTAATGACTTGAAATAAATCAATCTATAAACAATGTTACTTTTCAAAAAGAAACGTCATACTGAAAAAATGGAGACACGGTTTATTTAAAAAGGAGATAAGAAGACATGCCATTTAAAAAAAAAAGATCATGTTAGAAATATGAGTCAAAATTTGGAGTCATTTGCAAAACTTATATTGTAAATTCAAGTGAATATATCTAATATTGAATGTATTTAATATACGCCATAAAACATACTGTCCAATTGCCTCATTACAATGAAATAATTGGGCTTTATTAAACAAGGATGGGTTTATATATAATTACATATTTATAATCATAAAGAAGTGTGTACAACCATAAAATAAAATAAATAGTCAAGGAGACTTACACAACAGTTGTTGTTTTTATTTATCTATTTCTCAACATTATTTAATGCAAAATTTAATTGTAATATTAATGATATTACCAGGGACAAAGCTATAATTAAACACAGATGATAATAATCGTCCTACTATGTAAAAAAATAAAAAAACATCAGGACAAGATAATTCCTTGAAAGTGATCTGCGCAAATAGCAGTAGATATGTTATGAAATTACATTAAAAACTCATTAAATGGAAATAAAATATATCTGTAGCTATAAGGAAAAAGATAATTGAAAAATGTGGTTATTTTTAAGAGAAAAGTTATGGTATTTAATGAATGAGATATTTAAACATATTAGTGTTTAATAAAAATCATTTGCGCTTAATATAGATTTTGACAAATTTATACTAAGTAGGAATACACCAATGAATCAGCAATTAATCAGTAATTTGCCTATACTGCTACGTAAGGTTTTTTGTTAAGTTTATTTATCTCACTACAAAGAATGATTGAAATACTTCAATATATTTATTTACTGCTTGTTGAGCAAATGTCGATTCATTAAACGAAAGTTGAGGCGTGAAATGAAGTAGAGTAGCTCTACCATACTAGCTCCTTATTCTCTCAATGTTTAGAAGAGTATTGATTTGGCCACTTATATAATCTTCCACAACACTGTTTTGCCACTTCACTGATCAAATATATGTGTATAAGAGACATTAAATGGAACAATTCTAAGTACGGCTCTTTCTTGTTGAAACTTATCTGACAGCCCATGTTGTAGTGTGTCCAAATGTCAGTTGTTAAAAATATGGGTTTCAATATTTTTCTGACTTTTTGTAAATATGTTTGCAAGAATACTGACAGGTAAATACCCCATATTTGTATTTGGCAATTAAGAACAATTTTAAACTTTTTTGAATGAAATTCTGAATCTTCTGAAAGTGTTTTAACCTTCGTCAAACATGACATCATAACTGGGGACTCATAGTACATATTTTTACACTGTACAGTGGATCTTGATGTATCTGCAAACAATCAGTTTAAGAACAGAAAAAGACTTAACATCTGCATTAAATACTACTTAATACCTATTATGGTCGTAAACAGTTATATTTGAATTAAATCAAAGTAATTTTTTTTTTTAAATCCTCATCAAAAGGATAAATTGTACAATATATTTTTGTTTTGGTTCAATTAGAGAAGATAAAGATCGAATAATCATTAGAGAATAATGTACTATCCTTGCAAGGTAATAGTTAATTTAATTTCCAAACTATCTATTTATTAAATGTGAATGTGTGTCTGTGTGTGTGAATGTCCTTCAATCATGGATGGATTTTGCTGCAATTTTTAATGTAGGTTCTTAAGGCACTAGAATCGGTTCTGGGATTTTTTTTTTTTTTTTTTTTGGGGGGCATAGCAGCTTTTAAATAACATTTTTAGCACTTAACCGGCACAAACTCAGGACTGCGGGGCATTTTGGATATTAGACGGGTTCTATCATGCTCAAGGAGGCAGCAGTGGAAGAGTTTAATCTGCTTAAGGGACCAGCAGCCCACAACTCGTGGGCAGTGGTGTATTATAGAATATTATAAGGGGTTGTTAGTACTTAGAAATGCGGCAGCACTGGAGTTTAAAGTCCATTGAGGCCCAATACTTCACCTACACATCCTTACGAGATTTCCTTGATGGGCAGGCATGTCGCTGTGGAGAAATTTATCTTGACTTAGGCTGAACAGTTCCTCTACCAAGCTAGTGTGATGGTGTATCTTAGAAAGACTCTTTGGTGCCTAAAAATGCAGTAGCAATAGAGACTAAACTGTATTTTGGCTCTGTACTTCACCTGTACATTTTGAGAGCCGGGTTTGTACTTCCAGATAGTAATATGTTTCCTCAATGCTCAGGGAAGCAGCTGCAATACTACAAGTTCGGCGTCTGACCCAAATTATAGAAACTGCTTCCTCATTGCTACTATATATTAGTAGACTCATACTCATAAAACAAAATGAGAGTGATTCTTTAAACTTTACCGTATTTGATTTTTTTCATTAAGCAATAGAGTTCTTTAATTAATTTCAATTTCATAATGTCGCAGGTAGCGCCAGGCAAACCTACTCTAGTTTAAATTATAATAAATAATGTGTGAATTAAAATACTTTTATGGATATTAGGATTTTATATACATATAACCAAAGTACAACACGTTATAGGGATACATTTTAAATAGTTTATAACGATGAAGTCCATTTATTTATTTCTACCATTTTAATATCGAAAAATGAAAGAATATCTCACTTATTTTATAATGAAAGAAGGGTGCCTAAATCATATAATGATGTTTGTGTAGGCTCCCAAAACGGTCGATATCAACAATGCTGACATTCTTTAAAATAAGGCTTTAGATCAACAGTATTTTTAGTATTGATGGCATGAGATGTTTGACTTATTTTAGATTCAATTTAGACCTTGACAAAATAATTCATCAAGTTTAGATCCAGACTGCCGGGGGACATATGCTCTTCCCTAATAAGTTATAGCCACTCAGCCACTTCAGCAACATGTCTGAGACATAACAGGGTGCTCAGTCTTGTTGCACGGTCTGGATTGGGACAGCCGTCACATTTGAACTCTCCTTGTTGTTGTGGGAAAAAATTATCATCACAGCGCATGACCGAGCTAACTCCATACATTTTATCTTCTTTATATCTGGAGCATTTATTACCATAATCCAAAAAACTTGACTAAATATCCGGATAACTTGGCAAAATGTTAACACATTTCTACAATATATATATTATATTTAATACATATTTAAATGATATTAAAAGTAAAGAGGCCCAAAGCGTAACAGAACCTCAAATTGTACTCTTAATATAATTTTAATTTTGCATAGATGAAGAAAAAGAAGTAGATAAATTAAGCTCTTAATAGGTGGTATCATTAATTGCCGCTTTAAATAATTCCTACAATTTATAATTGCTGCTTAAAATATACCAAATAAAATAAAAACCATTTTTCCAAGAAAAAAAATAATATTTACATTTGTAAGGAACTTTTTTTTGCTATTATTAAAACTCTAAATGAGTTTTTTTGTATTTTTGGGTGGGGAACTTTGAGATGAAATAATTTTATGTACATATTTATTCAAGGAATGACACATTTACTTAAATTAGAAGTTTTATAAATCAAATATAAATACCTGGTTCTTTCCAACAAATAATGGGTCAATTTTTGGTGGAGCATCGGGCAAAGGGACAAAGTAGAACAATTAAGCCCATTTGCCCGATTGCGTCACTTTGGTGTATAACTCGTCTAGTTAGACTGAGAAGGCTGTTGATTTATCCTCTATTCATTCACAAAACGTTTTCATCCTAGCTCGTAAGAAATACGAATTAATCAGCAGAGGAAGGTGGTAAGGGAATAAAAAAAAAGAGTTGGAACTGCTTTGGAACTCACTCTATTCATATTTATTTGTGCAGATCTTTCGTACGAAACATTAAGATGTTAGATGCACATTGACTCATCCTTCGCGTTTCCTAGGAATTCACATTTTTCCATTCCAAAATTTCATCCCCTTTAATCGTTCACTGTGCATATGCTCCTAGACTTGAACTAGAGGGGAGTGTTAAGGGATTCACATCCGTACTTCTGACTGATTCCGTCTCCCGAAGAAATAAAGTGACATAACCTCCATCCAATGCTATATATATTCATATAACATGCAATATTTGATCCTTTGTTTATTTCTCTCTCTAGATTTTTAATTTTAGCCAAGGGATAGAGTGAAGTATCTCCGGAGTGCTCCGCTTCAATTAATCATGTTATCTGCTTGGAAAATATCAGCTGCTGTATGATCTTAGATCCGTATTTTTCAAATGTTAATTTTTACAATCTCTTAACACTATAATTTTATGATATTTGGAACTCGATCTCTTCCATGTCATGTTTTATATTACAGTGATAATTAAAATGTAGTTTATAACTATAGAGCCTGGGATCAGAAGGGCTCTCGACAACACTTAATTATTAACTAAGAATATAAACAATTCATTTTTATTATGTTATTAAAGCTCTTTATGTTCCATTGTTTCTTAATGAATATCCCATCACCTCTGGACGTCTTTATACAGAACTATTCATAGTCGCATTGCATCATCATTATATAAATAGACATGCCACAAATTATGTCCGTGGTTGAGCAGGTTAATCAGTTCGGGAGACTAATAGCTCTATTTTGCTCCATATATAAAGTGGTGATTCATATCTTGATAGCTCAAAAATGCATAAAGCTCAAACAATGAAATTGCTCAGCTCTTCTATAAATTAAGGGCCAACCATTTATATTCAGCAGTATCTTCTAAGTATTTCCTTAGTCTTATTGGTATTATATTTTATTTAACATGCAATATCACTTCAAAATTTAATGATTTATGATCAAACATTTTCTAATTATCTTGATCGTGTGATAATATTTTTTTTAATTAAAACTTCATTTAGACCTAATACTATTTTGTAGTACTTTTAAAAACAAAACAAAAAAAAAACGAGGTATATTTGACTTTAACTTGAGTAATTTATTTTATCATCAAAAAATTAAATTAATAACTATGTTATGATTTAAATATCTACGAAAGTATAAAATAGTTCCATTTTTGCTCATTATATAGGATGAATTATTTTTCATCTAATGAAGATATATGTATGTATTGTTAGCTCGAAATAAGTATGGATCTCTAACAATGTTGCTGTTTAAAATATTGATAGGCGAAGAACAACCTCCAAAAAACAAAACAAAAAAAAGAATAAAATCTTTAAAGAATCTTTCTATCTCTTCACTTTTAAAGATAATCCAAATAATTAATGTTATATTAATTAATTTTTTGATATCAAATTGAATTTTATTCTTTAGCCTCCTTTTTTTGCTAATTTTTCTAACATTTCTAAGAACTACCGTTTATTTGACAAATTAAGAATTTATACATTATTAAAATCAAAAACAGAAAATTAACAGGATATTACATATAAGAATATTTCAGTCTCTGATGTGGACTAACAATCTGATATGATATAAGTATCAACGCATCAATAGGAAATATGTGTAAATATCTATTAATACAGGAAATAAAGAATTAGTTGTTTCTAAGTGTTTGAAGTATATTTATTGATATTAATTAAAACGTAACACGGTGGAGTCACCCGGTAATTAAGAAATTTTGAAAAAAAACTAAGTGAGAAAATTAAATATTTAAAAGGATGCCCACAAAGAGTGAATTAGAAATGGAAAATCAATCACTTATGGCGCAGATTGAAAAGCTGGAAAAGAATGTAGAAATAACAAATTAAGAATCTACAGTGACAATAATGAAAATAATGATGGAAGAACAAAAACAACCTTTAGATGAAACCCGACAATTTATGAAAAAATGTTCGAAAATGTCATTGATTATAAGAAAATAAAAAATGAGAAAGTCACAGAAGGAAGGTCATCAACAAGTGTCAGAGAAGTAAAAATACACATAACCCCAAACCTCAAATCCAAGAAAATATAGAATTCAAAGAATTTATAAATTGGAGAGCACTCTGGGACAAATATGTAATGGCGATGGGAATGAATGACCAAACAAAGCATTTTGTAGTCCAGAGAGAAGGGAAAAGTCAAGTAAGAGGCATTGACTATAAAATACATGGCTTGATCTTATTGAGGAGGTAGCAATAATAAGAAAAGGGGGGGGGGAAATGTCCGGCATATGGAAAGAAGTGTAGTCAATGTAGAAGAATAAGACATTTTCAAAGAGTTTGCAAGTCGAAAAAAGATGAAAAAAGATTCGTTGCAGTAAGAATAAATGGGATTAAGGAAGATAATAATAATCATATTGTTTTATTGGAGGTAATTTGTTAAATAAAGATTATTGGTAAAATTAAAGCAGTTCCCGATACAAGAGCAAAATTTACTGTACCTGGAATAGAGTTTGTGAAGAAGAGGGGATTAAATAAGAAAATGGTGAAAAGTTACAAAGAAGAGAAGATTTCAGGTGTTGATAAATCGTCATTAGATATTATTTGAAAGTTAAGATTTACTTAAGCTTTAAATTTAGTAAAAGTGAAGAACGTATAATTATATTTCGAAATATTTCTGACATACTCTTGTCTAGGAGAGAACTGCCAATCATATCAGAGAATTTTCCAAAATAAATGACTGTAGCTACGGTGCAATCTGTGAAGAAAGAAGATATAGAGACTTAAAAAAAATAATTGGTTGAAGAATTTAGAGATGTATTTTGTGATGAGGAAGATTTGAAAATTATGAAAGGGCAACCTATGAAGATCAACCAATGAAGATAAGTCTTAAAGAAGATTGTCTACCATACGCAGTTCATACTGCAAGAAACATAGGATTTACTTATAGAGAAGAAGAAAAGAAAGAAATTAACAAAATAGAAAGAATAAAAATAAAAGGTAATGTCGGTGATAAAGTAGTAGTTTGTTGTCATCTATTAGTAGTTGTGCCCACACCTTGTGGAAACGTGAAAATATGTGTGGATCTTAAGAAATTGAAATACCAAGTTCAGCGGCCAATCCATCCCATGAGAACATCTTTGCATATAATATCAAGTATTCCAACGGACATTGAGTTTTTTACAACATTGGATGCCAAACAGGGATATTGGCAAGATGGAACGGGAAGAAAAATCAAGAGAAATATTTTAAGACTCCTTGAGGTAGATATTTTTTAAATGGAGCTCCAATGGGATTCATAGCAACGGAAGACACATATTGTCTCCGTAGTAATGAGGCTTGGAAGGTTTATCAAACCCTTACAAAGTAGTAGGTGCCATTCTCACTATATCACACAATTTCAAATACCATTTTAGGAATGTTCTTAGAATCCTACAGAGATGTAGAGAAAACAAAATAGCATCAATATATTTAAACTTGTATTTGCACAACCAAAATTAAAATATTGTGGTGATATTTTATCCCAGAAGGGTATTGAAGCGGATCTAAGGGAATTGAATGCAATCAAATAATTTGCAGAGACATCATCTAGATTGAAATTGAGAAGTTTTTTGGGATTTGTGAAATAATTTGAGGTTTATAATTATGCTATAGATAAGCTAGATAATGCTAGACTAGTTAGATTTATATTGAAAATATCAATGTATCAATTTGAAAAGAAATAGACAAAGGGGAATTATCATGAAGCACCAGATCCATTATTGAGAAACCCGGTGTTCCATCCCGAGGAATATGAAGAATAGAATAGAGATGTTGAATATCAGAGAGAATAAGCTATTAGAATTGCTGTTATTAAAGCTACTCATTTAGAAGATGAAGAAAGACTCGTGTATTCATTAATAGAAGATATTAGAAAAGAGGCAATGAAAGATCAAACATATAAAGATTTTGTCAATGCTGTTAAAGACGGTTATATAAATGATTAATTACAGCCATTTTCCAAGATATTAAATGATTTATGTACTGAGAATGGGCTTGTTTTATATGGTAATATGCTGGTAATTCCAAACGAGAGGCAAGCTTTAGTTCTTCAGGGATTGCAAAGTTCACATCAAGATATCGAGAAGAAGAAAAGAAACGCTAGAGAGACGACTTATTTGCCTAGAATGAACTCAGATATTGAAGAAATGATTAGATTATGTAGAAAATCTATAGAATGATTACCGAATTTACCAAAAGAAACGATGATGAGGGACCCGATACCCATGACGCCAATTGAGAGCACGTCTGCAGATTTGTTTGAGCTTTGATGAAAATATTACTTCGTATATGGAGATCATCTTTCAAGATATCCTAATGTTTAGAAACTCAAAAGAGTTCCATCTTTGGTCGAAGTAATAGTGACATTAAAAAAATATTTTCTGACACCGAGATTAAAGTAAAAATAAGAACAGTTCTAGGCCTCAGTTTAATGTAAGAAAATTTCAGACATTCTTAAAGATATGAAAAGTAACATGGGACTCTTTTTAACCCCATTATTTGCAAATTAATGGACATGCTGAGAGTTTGGTGAATGGTATGAAGAATCTATTAGTCAAAATAGGAGGAAAATGTAGATATAATTAATTGTTACATGGAATCCTGGAATTTTGAAACACTCCAAAGGCAAATGGAAGATCACCAAATTAGATCTTATTTGGTCATCTAGTAAGATCGTTTTAACCTAATCATTGTAATAGCTACGGGCCAAGATCCGAAAAAGAAAAAAGAAAAGATACTTTTTGAAGATAATTGAGGAACCAAGGGTGAAGGAGAAAGTCCGTTATCATAATAATAAGAGGGGTTTACTAGAGGTGAAAATAGGAATGGAGGTGATGCAAAATTACTAAAATAATCGATGGTGGTATGATGAAAAAAAAAGAAGAAAATATCGAGTTCGATTATATGCAGGAAAAATTATATGGCTAAATAGACTGAATATATAAAATACGTGGAAGACAATGGGAAAACAGATGAACTCGGAGTAAGAAGGTCAAAAAGAATTTGAATAAGATCGAACTTGAGGGAGAGAAGATAACATATTAGAGACATAATATGATATAAGCATCCACGAGTAAGTAGGAAGTATGTGTAAATATTTATTAAGACATGAAATAAAGTGTCAGTGAGTTCTAAGTATTTGTAGTATATTTATTAATATTAATTGAAACGTAACATAATCCAGAGAAATAATGGAGACTAAGATAATTAAAAGCTACAGAACATTAGTTTAATGTAAAACCGCAATAAAAAATTTATTTAGTCTTTGATGATGGTAGAGGGCTTTGACTCAAATCTTCATTGTTTTACTTGGGACTTCACTTACTTTCAAAATAAAAGACTCGAGATTTGCTCAGGATTAAATGCCCTTTTTGACAAATTGAATACGACTTTTATATTATATAAATACAAACTTCAATTCAGTTTTTAATGAGAAATAAAATTCATTTAGAGTCAGAATTAGTAAAAATATTAAAGATGAAAGGTAAACTATATCAGAACAGAGATATGGTTGTGAGCATTACTTTTGATTTAATATGACAATGGTATTTGTACTGCACTCAAGAAAATAATCAAATCAAATAATAAATAAATATGGATTTTTAAGGAGCTTAAAATAAATCTAAGGACTCCAACTGATTTTATAAGAATTTTTAAGGCCTTTCGCTTGACTGAGATTTCTGAATAGAGTCTCTAGAATCGATATCAAAGGCATTCCATCCTAAATACCTGTGATACATATCGACTTATTGCCACCTCGTGGTTCTATGATTCAACTCATAAGGTGGAATAACCATGTACATACACTGAATGTTGCACTCTTGTTGGAACGAATGGCCAGATGATGTGACGTAGAGAAAAAGACAGATATATAATGAGTAAGTGTGTTGACCTTAATTTCATATACCAAGTCTCACGAAGGCCCAAGCATCACAATGACAAGACTAGCCATTAAATATATTTATCAATCAAAAAATAAAGAAAGTATCAATTGAAGTATAGTGAAACTGTGTATTTTGCTGCAAGAACATAACCTTTACAATGGAAAACATAACTACTAAGTATTTTTAAAATGAATGCTCGTAAGTTTTTTTAAGTCTATGAAAAATTATGGAGAATAACATAATTTTTTTAGTTTGGAGCATAATAATTCGAGAACCATTACGTTTAAAGATGTAATTTTGGTATCATATGGTTTAATGTTAGTAGGAAAGTCAAAAATAGTGCTATACTAATGGTCAGATTATTTTAACGAGATCCAGAATTATGCCGAATAAACAAATACTATAACACCTTTGCAAAAATGACAATATTTTTTATTCTAATTTTAGATATTCCCAGAATTAAATTCATTAGTTGTATTTAAGTGTTGGTAATTACTTCCTAATTTTTTTTTGTGCGTTATCAAAAACCGTTACCCTCCAACCGGTCAAAGTTTCAGTGTACCAGAAGTACTTAAAAATGAAGTCAAATTAAAAAAAAGAAAAACAAATATTATAATTAGGCAATAAGTAAAGAAAACAAATTGAATTTGTGGGTAATTTTTTTGCACTTTATTATGTAGTCGGAGTTGTCAGTTAAAACTCAAAAATTAATTATTGATAACATACAAATATAAATAAATAATTATGGATATTCCATTTATTCAGCAGTTTATATTATTAAATTTTTTAAAGAACAATATACAAATAGGTATACATATACATAGTTTTTAAATCTTTGAATACTCAGCAAACTAATTCATTAAATCAGCCTTTTAATTTTTTTTTTTTTATCTTTCAACGTTTTGAGAATCACACGGAATATTTTCTAAAGCTAAATCTTCAAATTGTGCACTTTTAACAATTTATTTTTTGTTGTATCAAATATTAGAGGATGTTATGTTAAGTAATTTTCAGGATCTGTATTTAGGTTTATTAAATCTAGGTGCATAGTTAGACACCTATTTATAAATTATTTTATAGGAAGAAATGGTCTGCCTTGACCTGTTTGCTTTCTTTTACGATCTTCTAAGATGATGTGAGCTGGGTTTTTTTTTTTCTTGTGCTATGGTGTGAATCGAACAAGGCACGTATAAGGACATTTTCTGGA
This sequence comes from Lepeophtheirus salmonis, assembly GCF_016086655.4. Taxonomy (NCBI): domain Eukaryota; kingdom Metazoa; phylum Arthropoda; class Copepoda; order Siphonostomatoida; family Caligidae; genus Lepeophtheirus; species Lepeophtheirus salmonis. The sequence goes on along the minus strand of NC_052136.2, from coordinate 15,688,759 downwards.
TGTGCAAAGCAGGAATTTCTCTTAAATTACACCAATTTTTACATTTCTTTCTACAAAGTTGAGATTCTGGTTCCAGTAATGGATTTTTTAATATGTAATCTTAAAAGTGTAGAAACAGAGATAATTAATCCATCTTCCACAATTCCAGGATGTTTTTCAAGAACATTTTCAGGTACATAATATGGCACCTTTTGTACAATCTGACGAATTTGGACAAATTATTCATCTCAAATATTTATCTATGTCTGATACATTTCCTTTGATAGCCACAAATGTTATTGTGAAAAGTTTGAAATTAGAGTTTTATATAAGATTTTGGCCTTTTTGTTTTCTTGAAATAGTATTCAAATATTTTTTTTAAAAGTCAGTGCATTCATGTGAAGTAAACAAATAAACAGCATCAACAACAACAGAATCCCCAAAACAGAATAATTTAATCACATTATAAAGTCGAAAAAAAATAACGAATAAATTCTACAAATTAATAGAATATTTTTTTTCTTTTCTTATGCCTTAATTTTAACAGTGTTTTTTTCTTTTTTTAATTTAATTTCATTTTTAAGTACTTTTGGTACACTGGAACTTTGACCGGATGGAGGGTTACAGTTTTTTATGGCACTGAATATTTTTTTTCGAAGAGCTCAATATACCTAGACATATTTTGTGATATATGATAAATATTTTAAATTTGGTCAACTGCAGAAAATAGAAAACACTCTAATGTACAGGTAGTAGAAAAGTATCTATTCAAATAAAAGTATACAAATGCTAAAGAGGCTTGGCTAATTTTTCTAAAAAATTTCGAATATAAAAATATATTATATTAGCAAGGCCAAATACTTGCACTAATTTAGAATAAACTGATTTAATTTTTCTATGTTGTATTATTGTTGTAGGATTAATTATTCATTTCATAGATCTATACGTGAAACGCCAAAAAAATATACTTTTCCATATTTTGAGGTAAAAAAATGTTTATTTTTTCTATTACAGAATAAATTCCGAAAGATAAGATATAATTGAATAAAAACAATTCTGTTATGAATTTCTTTAACTTTTTTTTTTTATTAATTATGATAGTATAAAATAAAATGATAAAAAAATATATATATTCTAATTCTAAAGGACATTAGTTGCACGATTTGTTTAATTCAATTCCCTCCTTTATCTCATTTTTTTAACTATTTTATTCTTAATAAAGGAGGAAATTAAATATAAACACTTATTTAATGACTGTTTAAATCTATTTTTTGGTGGATCTACAGGGTCGTTCAAGTAAATCCAGACGACCATTCCCTGCATCCTGATCGATAAGGAAAACAAATAGAGGCTTGAAATGTTATCTACAAGTTCTAATAATAAAAAAAATCATTTTACGGGTCCGGCATCTTTCCCAAACATTTGCTCGATAAGAGGCTTAAAGGATTGGCAGGCCCCGTATGCGGGGAGACTTTGTTGCAGTTCTTGATGATAGAAGGCTGTAAGGAGTCGAGCCTGTTGGTTGAATTTGCATAGACCTTCCACTCTAAATAATCCATTGGATACATATCGGGGGGAGTTTGAGGGTCAGGTGATGTCAAAATGACACCTTTCTCTTCTGTGAACATTTTTTTTTCTTGTGGGCTTTGTGAGAGAGGGCCGATTATTGCTGAAACTGGAACTCGGCACCATTGGCCTCTGGTTTCATCCAAGGTAATACTTGGTCAGGCAGAAGTTTACAGTACCTGTCGGCACCCATCCTGTGCTTTGGCTCAAAGAAGATGGGGGACATGCCACCGCCGTTGGTTCCTATGCCCGGTAGGGTAATGATGCTGGCCGGAAGTATGGGTTTAAAGACGTAAGGTGCATTAGCTATCTCTGTGGCGAACCATCTGCCGTTCTGCATGTTGTGGGATCTGTCGAAATTCCATTGTTTCTCATTTGAAGAAAAGTTGATTTGGTTAACATGGGACTTGAAATTGTTCAGTAATTTTCTTCTTTGGGCAGCCTGGGAGGCCTTCATTTTGTCTGTAAGCATATGTTGTTTGTAGAAACTGTATGACTTTATCCTCAAGTCAATTTTTATTGCCTGGAATTTGTTGTATAGCTTACTCTTGGTTTTTTGGCAATAACGTTAAACAAAGTACCAGTAAAACGTTCGAAGAACGTTTTAAGCATACCAGTTAAATGGGAGTATTATTTTCACTCCTACACTGTTGAACTTTTCTCTTGTATGCGCCTTCCTACGTCCAATGAATGTAAACGTCGTAGACTGTGCTCTTTGTATACTTGAACATCTCCTTGATGTACACTGGGATGTGTCCCACCAAATCAAATTCGGTAATGCTCGTCCTCCAGGTCTTCTAAACCGGAAATAATTGTTTTGAACTAAAAGTTGTGCAATTCATTTAAAGTTAATGCTAAACCTCGCACTTTAGAATTAAAATAACTGAGTTAAGTGCATTCCTTATTATTTCGGTGGTATTTAAATATGGTTTAGATTTATTTGTAAGATCCGGGATTTATTTTGTGCATTGGGAAGAGATAGATTAGATTTTTTATAAGGACGGCCTTGTAGAGAGACTTTCGATGGCTTTAGTATTAATTGGTCTAAAATTACTAAAAATGGAAAAAAAATTGGTGATACATGCTACGTTGACATCAGGTTAACCCAACTCTGCTATTTTATCAAAAAATAACATTAGTCAACAAATATTTGTCTTTTGATTCAAATCTTTTACCTATAGAAACATGAAAATGACCTGCTTTACAAAAAATTTCTGATTTTGTGGTCTATACAGAGAAACATTAAATATTAAACCTTAATATCTAAATAAATATCCAAATATATTTTCCTACAATATATCGGTAATAACTTTGACAAAGTTGAATTGGGAGATATGTTTGTTCCTCTGTTTGTTTGTTAATCACCCGGATTAAAACAAAGGTTAGAATTCGATTTCGATTAAACTTGGTACAAAGATTATATATTGTCATGGTTAGAAGATATTCAACTTTGATAAGGTCAAGGAATACAAAATGTAACAAATACATATTCGACTATAATTTGGAACAAATAAATAAATTTAATTTAAGAGCAGTTTTTTATGCTCTACCGAGTGCCAATTTTAGTTAAATTATAATATTTTTTGTTTTATTGACGAAATACTTTGATTTTTATCATTGTTATGAAAATGGAGAAATTATTAGATTTCTAAGAAAACGTCAATTTTGTGTTATTTTTTTCTAATTACAAGGCATTTTTTCAAATTCTGAAACAGATACGGTAATATAAAGAATATGTTCCCACAAATTTTTTTCTTCTGTTATTTACATCGTTTAGGGCGAAAGAAAAAAAATCAGTACATTATGCAGTTGTAGTAAAAAAATATTTTTCAAAAACACACTTTAAGCCACAAGAGCGAAAGTTTGAAAATTAAAGATCACGTTATGATTTTTCTTTTAAAAACAATTAGGAACACAACGTCTTAATCCAAGGACAAAACATTGAAATTTTTTAAAATAGTCTAATTTATAAAAATGTTATGTGTCACTCCGTAAGATAATCATCCAACAATTGCGAATACTCTGTTCTACACATATGTATATATAAAAAATAGCCTTTATTTGATTAAAAAAAGGAGTTGAAAAAAGAGTGCACATATCATGAATACAAAATTCCCTTGATAAATTAACCTCATACTAATAAACAACCATTTATATTGATCTTTTTGTACTTCTTTACTATGTAAATATGACATATTTTATAGGGTTCATTGTGTTTATGTACAAATAAGACACAGTTGAACTAATGTTTTAATGTTAGACAGGTCGAAAAGATAAATTTGAATGAATATTTACAAAATGTTTTATATGCCTAGGTCTTACCATATCAAAGTATGACATCTAAAAAAACATCCAGAATACAAGACATTTCATTAAAGATGGCTACAAACCTGTGCAATAAATTTTTTCGTTCAAAATATAATATCTCATTGTAGCAAAATATTTAGTGTATTTGATGTGTAAAGATTCAACTATTTGCAAAAAGAAAAAAGATTATTAATTTATGATAATGACTTCAATTCTTTTCTACTTTAATGAAACATAAATTCATCTGTGTTAATTAGTGTTTTAATGTAAATTGTACTTAGAAAAACTCTGCAGAGGTTTTAAAAAAAGGAGACATATAGTAGTAATCTTTAGTTACCTTTGCGTATATTTTTAACATTTTTGTTTCTTTGTGTTTTTTGTGTTACTATGATACTACTATTTTAAAGCTTTTACCATACTAAACTGCCCATTTGACTTTTATTTATGTACTATTATTCAAAATATTGACAATTTTTTACAAGTTTATTTTTTATTTTTTGTCGTCACTCTTTGACTTAAAGTGTCTTGTAGTTTTGTATGAGAAAAAGGAGACACATAGTTCAACGCATACATAAATACAAAGAAAATTTGAAAAAGTTATATTAATAAAAAGGGGAACACAAACCCCAAAGTCATATCCGTGATTCCAACTCCGTATTGAGAAGAAATATAATGTATCCTATTCTTCAAAAGGATGCCATCGATTAAATGTCTACCAGGATTTTATCCTTGGCCATGTATCTAAAGTATCACAAAGTACAAAACGCTGCTCTGCTGGTATTTTCTAATCATTTATGATTTAAAACGGGTAGCACTTGAAGAAGCTTCATTCATTAGGGTTATAATCTCAAGATAAATTCAAACGTTAATTAGATATTGGAAGAATACATTCCTTTTCGAGACGGAATTGTCATTGAAATGTAAGTAAACTTTAAGGATTGTCCTCCATTTTATAAATATGACAAATTTAGATTTGTTCTTCTTTCTAATTTCTTTTTTAAAATGTATGTCTCTTTTTTTTCTCTTCCAAAAAAATACAGGAATTTCCAACTCAATGAGTACCACTTTTTTAATGAAAAGTTTTTCAACATAAATGGGTGCTTTTATTGTTTCACCTAAAGATATACATTATATACTTTTTAAACAAATTGTTTGGAAATTTTAAATTAATTCCAATCCTTTAAGTTTCTTTATTTTTCTACTCAAGAAGAAAAATATATGATGAATTTATATGCTCATACTCTCAAATCAAGATTTGTCATCAATTGATAAAAATAAACTAAAAACTCAATAATTTATTAAGATAATTGCATTATCAATTTCTTAAATTTATTAATATGAAGTATAATTAAAATTCTTTTAATAGAAGAATTGTATATCGTGACTGTAAATTAGTGTGTGAAAATCTGACGATTAATAAAAAGTAATAAATATTATTAAAAAAATAGTTTTTTTATTCTTATAATGCATTGTGTTTACCTTAACAGAGATTAACAAGGATATGAAAAAGATTCTTGTAAAAAAAAAATAAGAATAAGATAATTGATCCTTAGAATAGCATAGCTTCAAATAAGTAGAAATTATTTCCATCTTTTTTAATAAACACATTGTTCCAAGGTATGTATAAGGAAAAATTAAGGGTATTTTAGATTTTTATTCATTCAAGTGGATATTGTCCATATACTTTCTTACCATTATTTTTTCCGAAACCAATTAGGTATTTGTATACTATACTTAAAGTAATTTCCAATTGTGTTATGTTAACATAACACAATTGCAATGAAGAAAACGAAAAATTTAGCTCATATATATACATTCTTCAATTTAATATATATATATTATTAGAGACACTGACAACAAGATCAAATATGTCAATTTTCCATGTTACGATGATCAAATAATTTCCAAAAAAGCGGGTCTTTAATTTTGGAACTTTTTTTAAGTGATCTTGTTTGCTTTTGGAAAAAATCATAATATTAAATTCACTATCCGTGGATTAAATATAATAATTTTAGAAAGATCAAGTTAATATAACTTTCCTTAACCACTTTTCTTAAACAGTATCTTTTCCTTTTACTCCTTTAAAAGGATATATATATATATACTTTGATTCTAACAGGGACTTATGCTTACAACTTTCAAATCCTCAGTACTTGAAAGAATAATAATTCCTACTTAAGAAAATAAAAGCACAGTTCAATAACAACTAAACTCGCACTAGAAAATTCTTAAGGTTTACTGCACTTTTATATTATAAGACTAAATTATCTGTAGATGTTTGTAAATACTTCCTCTTTTATAGTAAGCACTATGTTGTAAATTAAATAATAAAGACGTATATGCTAAATGTATGGTTCTTAATTGGATATAACAGATTTTAAAATTTATAGCGAGACGTCCAACATTCCCATTTTCTATTAATAATTTTTCAGCAAATACTGGGCCGCGCAAAATTATTTATCGATTATGTAAATATACTTTTAAAGAGGTTTTGTGGCAACCATTCTGATTGTTTCGTATTTTTACTATTAAAATAAACAAAAAATCCTTCCTGTGAGAGCGTAACAACTTCCACACGTGAGACCATGTCCAATCAGGGAACAGAGAGGATCGAAATTGCAGCCCTCCTCCGAGCGGGAGTGCCTCATAACAACATTAAGGAACAGGTTGGGGCCTCGTTGAAGACAATTTACAACGTTTCCAAGCGCTTGGAGGCTGGGGGTGATCTCAAGCATTCCCCTGGGGCTGACAAGAAGCCCAATGTCTCAATAAGGCAAGTAAGGACAGTGTTGAAGAGGACTCCTAACAGGTCCATTGCCGACATGGCCAGAAAGATGGGAACGTCGAGATCAACTGTTTCAAGGGCATGGAAAAGTGCTGGAGGAAAGTCCCTGAGGCGTAATGAACCCCCTCTGCTAGCTGAACGTCCGCGAGAAGTCAGACTTGAGCGTGACAAGAAAATCTTGAATGATATCAAGAGCTCATCTGGACACATCATCATTTTTTCAGATGAGAAGACTTTTAAGGTCGATCCTGTTTTCAACAGGCAAAATGACCGTGTTGTGAGCTTTGGAGATGTTTGGAGATCCAATGGGAAGGCCATGAAGCCGGTATGGTTCCCCACTGGCTCAAATTAACAGCGGATGATTATATGAAGATTCTGGAGTCCAAGGTCCTTCCGTAGATCAAATCCATAGTCAGCAACTCTCCTTGGGTTTTTCAACAAGATGGAGCACCCGCCCACGCTTCCAAAAAAGCTCAGGAGTGGCTCAAGGACAACATGAACTTTTGGCCAAGGACTACTGGCCCCCTCAGAGCCCAGATCTGAACCCACTAGACTTCCCTATCTAGGCGCACGTGAAGACCAAGGCCTGCAAAAAACGACACAAGAACATAAATGCCTTAAAGGCTGCTGTCAAGAAGGCCTGGGCCTCCATAGACGCCGATTACATCCAGCAAGTCTGTGGCAGCTTCAGACGTCGCCTGACCAGGGTCATTGAGTCAAATGGTGGCTATATTAATTAAATTTAATCACAAACTATTTTATTATTCTAAAAATGTATGAATAAATTGTTTCTCAAGTCATTCAAATGTCATTATTGTCTGCGATATGATCTGAACAAAAATCGGTAAATAATTCTGCACGGCCCGGTATGTCGTAAAGAAAGAGACTGGTTTTAGTTATATCAAGGTGTGTTTAAGTTAAGAAGTAGGAACCTAATAATTTTGTATGTTAAGTGGTAGATGGATTAAAAATAAGACAGGAATTTTGACGTACAAAGTCTCTTAAAAGAATATAAGAGCTAAAATATGTTACCACTTTGTTTTACATATAGGAAAATTAACTTAGTATTTGTACGGTTAGTTGTAAGTTTCTACAACAGTATTGGGGATCTGACTTATTTGATTAAAATTTCGTTTTTATCAAGTTGATACGTTACAAAACGATTGAGTTATCAAACATCAGAAATGATAACCTCTATAATTAGAAGTGTTGTTAATATGATCATAAAAAAACTGACTTCTGGTAAGCCACTTCAAAGAAATAATATTTTTTGTTTGAAGATTTATTTTGAGTTTTAGGAGGTATTGTGGGGAGTAGCAGATTTAGCAGTCTACAACAGTTTTGGTGTGGCCCAACTCAGCTGTTATGTAAAGTATCTAAGATATCAAATAATTAAGAAAGTATTTATTTATAAGAAGTTATTGAGAAGTTTCAAAAAGATAGAAACAGACTGCAAATAATTTTTTTATTAATTAACTCAAAATTTTAACTTACTTAACAAAAAGAGAGCACTCTTTATAATCTCGAGCAGGGAGAAGATTGCTAAAAGTAATCTCTTAGGCGGAAGGAATAGTTTTTTAAAATCATTTTCAGGAACGCTACTTATAGGACATTGCAACTGCGTCAGGTCGCACCAAAAACCTTTGTATACAACCTAATTCAAAACCAAATGGAATATGGAATTCATAAGTGAATTAGATGAACAAAATATCATATGAACAAGAAACTAATCTTCTGATACTGATCACTTGGATATTGTATGTTTGATAATCAAATAATCACATCCACGTACTGAAGTATAAACAAGAACATCTTGTATAATTTTAAAATTCTAATAATATATTTTTTAACGAAACATTTTTATATATCAGCAGTGTACCTCTAAGAAACTTTTGCATTTATTTACAAAACTTAAAACTTATTTTAGAATAAGTAATGTAATAGAAGTTCCCATATTAAGAAAGAATGAAAGTTAAATACAATTTTTTTTTACAAATAAGCTACAAAATCCAATTTTAATGTTGGTTATCCATTAAGTAATTTGCAACTAACATAAGCATTAATGAACTAAATAATATTTTCTTAATATATTTAAGTTATTTCTTCTTTTTTTTAAAGATATTCCTGCTGTTCACACCTTCATCTGGATAAGTCTACATAAGTAATACTATATGGTATTGTTAATAGTATACTAGTTCAAAAATAATATTTTGGAACCTTAATTCTATCCAATTATGAGTTCTAAGGTCTTAAAGATGAACAAATCAGTATTCTAATCAATTTTGATTAGCAATATATCGTAAACCATAGAAATAATAGGCATATTGGTGTGATTTATAAATATTTTAACTTCTTTTATCCTGTACTTTTTGTACATGTATTTTACTTCAAGTAGAATGTTTAATTTAACATTATTTTCATATTTTATTACAAAAATAAAGATATTACTTTTATCAATCCTCCCATAATTCATAATTCTATGAATTTCTCATAACACTCAATAGTTAATAGTATTTTATTTATACATGTAACAAATTAATACAAAAATCAAATACCAAAAAAAAGGTATAGTCAAAAACTAAGGTCATGGCTAGTTTTATGTAATAAAATTAGTCTTGTCTTGCAGACGGATAACTGCTCAATGATATGGTTAATCAAAAATTCTTGAAATTGCTATTTTTTTCTTGTTTAAGACTTTACTATTCAGAATTGGACTGAGTTTCATATCAAAAATTTCTTTCCTAACATGACCCCCTGTCAATAATACCATATTCTAAATTTCAGTTAAATTAGTTTTTTATCATGGAATGACCGATACATGTATATACATGGGTGACTGGAACATTCATACAAGAGTTTTGGCCATGAGACATTTTGCCATTTTCTAAGTTTTGAGGACATGGGAATTTTTTATATTGCCACTAGTATTAAACGTACTTATCAATAAGGGAATGAAGTTTATCACGAAATGTAGAACAAATATCCTCGACACCTGGTACCATGTTAGTGGAGATATTTGGGGTAGAGAAGAGTGAAACCTAGTCAATCAATAAGAAGTTTCTTTGGATTGCTATGCAATTGGCGTTTTTAAAATCTAAAGTGTATGTGGGTGACTCGTGTGGTTCTATCAACTTGACAATGTAATCAGCATAAATAACATTGGTGTAGTGATCTGAGAGGGACCCTTCCTTACTGACCTCGGTCTTAATATTACATGATGAATTAGAGAGGACAAGATCTTAATGTGTGTGTAGATTCAGTGATGTGGTGGTGGAGAAAGGAGTCAAGGAAACCCTGGATAAGTAGATTTGCTGAGTTAAAATAAGGTGTCAGAGTATTCCAGTCAACTGCAGGAATATTGAAGTCCCTGCACATTATGGTTGAGTTATTAATTTCGTTTATGAAAGAAGAGAGGATAAATTAGAAAATAGTTGTTTAGTATGATTTCGGGGCTTATATAATCATTTAGCCAAGTTTCGGTGATACAGATTAATGAAGGCTGGTGGTCACCAATAATCAATTGAAGGATATTGATTTTGTGGAATAAGCTCCTGATGTCTATGTAAAATATCTACAGTTTTTCCTTTTGATGATTCTTGGCTGCCAGACCTCCTTACAAGCTGATTTAGGTCTTGCATTAAGACAATTATAAGAGCTGAGGGCTCACATAATGTATAAATGTTGAACTGATCTCTATTTTTATATGATTTTGCAAATAAATGTCCACACATAATCTCTTGTTTAAATTTTTACTGTTGATAAATGTAAAATTTTTTTTTACATATAATGTGTACCACAAGATATTTATAATGTTTACCCTACATTTATGCAATTTTCTCCTATTTAGAGCAGTAATTCATCCTTTCTCATAAATCAATATACTCATATAACGGGCAGCTGATTTTATTAAGGGTCATAATACAGTATGTATAGGCTTAAGCTTTCTTCATATTGCACACTCAACACTCTAGATAGGACATATACACATTTCATCAAAATTATGCATACCTCTGTTAATTTTTATGATGAAACTTATGCATTTTTATTATATTTGTTTATCAATTATATGTACCAACTAGATATAGAATGACATCAATACCCAATTCATGGACCTGTTGATTTAATTGGTAATTTCTTGATAGATAACCAAAACATACAATGTTCAAAATTATTCATACCCGTGATTATAATGTCAATAAAAATAAGTCTAACATGTTGAACTTTGTCTTAAAGTTATTGCAAGATATTCTAAAAGAATAAATACTTATTTGTTCTGCCGAAATTTTAACCCTTTCTTTCCCAATGATGCCATATTAGCATCATCAATTTCATTTTTATCGCTGGCGTATTGAATATTCCGATGGGTCAATTTACCATTCACATAGGTAGATGGCATTGCAATAGTGACATTTTGTATCAGTTTTGTTGTTAGGTGTCCACTATGCTTTTGTCATAGCTGATCAGTTGTACATGAAATGCTCTTGAGGGAGTTTGTCGACACTGCTCTGCTTACAACCGCATATAACTAACAAGGTATACATAATATTATTATATTTATTTGTTATAATTGAATGTAAAATTCTGTAGATTACACTAGAACTTCAAGTTTGCTCAGAATATCAATATTCTGTGGTCTAGATTTGATTATAGTAGCATGACTCCATATGGTATCCACGGGATTTTCTAATGATTTTCAGTAAAATCCTATCTGTACATTAGTTATGGGATTTTTTTTTAAACTAGCTATAAATATTCAATAATGGGAATCATCACTGATTCCTTGTATTTTTGCCACGCAATCGATTTGAATAACTGGTAAATTTTCTTCATCTAAGTAATAATTACATTTTAAAACCAATGGAAGATTACCAGTATGACACAGTTTTCTGTCAACAATAATTTCTGTAAAATTGAACCAGAAAAACGTAATTCAGTGGACGAAATTATGATACCCTTCTATGAACGTAACTCATTGAAGCAAAATATGATAAATAAACGTCATGAATTCAAATTTTTTGATAGATGTGTTTCAAGTGGCATCCTGTATGACTTAGATATGATATGTAGGAAAAGGAATCACAGTGTCTCATTGTACGCGGTTAGGGATAATTAGAGATATTTTTGTAATGCTGTATAGTAAACTTCCAATGAATCCAAACTCTTCCACCTTTACCCTAATAATTGGTTCAAATGCACAGTCTACCTTGTGCTCTCAAGGAGATTGGAGTTTATGATTCATGGACATTAATTAATAATAGATTACCTGGCTGTAGTTTGAAAAATGACGCTATGCTAAATAATGATGGTATGGGAAGTGGTGATATTCGAACCAAAACAAAAACAACATACCGTCGTCAATGGTATGACAATAAGCCTGTAAATTTTGTATCTGCTTATGTGGGTAAAAATCCAGTATGTACTGTAAAAAGATGTTCAGTAGCTGAAAAAAAACATAGTGATGTTCCTGTCCCTGCAGTTGTGAAAGAATAAAGCACGAAATTGGGTGGTGTTGACCTAAATGAAATACTTGTGGCTCTGTACAGAATAAAAATATGTTTGAAAATATTATATCTCAGAATATTATATCATTTTGTGCATACATCAAGAGTCAATTCTTGGCTACTGTACCTCATAGCATTCCACAATCAGTATCTATAAAATAATTTTTTCATATGTATATGGTACATCAATAAAACACATTGTAGAAGGGGAATTAAACGGAATTTACTGTTTTGCATTTGTATTATTTGAATTATATTATTTGGAACTAAAAAAACAACTTATTGCTTTATTTTCCCTTTCAATTATGCCATAGGATCTTCCCAATGATGCCATATAAAATTACTACCATTTCCTTTGATATATCCCCAATGATGCCATATGGAGTCATTCTCGTTTTGTGCTTTAAATTCAAAATTTAATTTTGAAAAGTGTATATATGTGTTTTATGATGCCATTCCAATAAGATTTCGTTGTTAAACTTTTTTTTTCAATCACAAAATTAAGAAAAGAAAGAAAGGGTTAAACAAAATAAAAGATAATATATTTCTAGAAGAGTATAAATAGTGTAATAGTCGTCTCAGCACATTATATTTTTGGTAATTATGGTCCAGATGAAGGAGCTCAGTGAGGACCTGCGAATATCTGTATAAAAAGAACTACTAATCTCAAAAGCCTAGGCGGCTTGGAGCAATATATTTAAGAAGCTCTTGGAAATCTCTTTGAGCTGAATAGATTCTGAAATGTTTCAGAAGAAAGGACTTTTGGAACTCTACAGTATCTCCTGGTTGCTTTGATCTCCTATATTCCAACTATGGGATACGTTCAATAATAAGCAATTTATGTAAACTCAAATATTGGTGCTCCCTCCTTAACACAGTAAAGGATACTTTTCATACTCTTGAACTAGTCATGGCTGGGTACGCTCCATTAAAAGGTGCCTTGATAGAAATTCCCGCTTCTCTTCAGAAACTGCCGGGGTTTTTTTTTGTGGATGATCTTCTTAATTACAGGAATAATCTTTTAGCTTTGATGACGCATAAAATTTTTTTTAAATGTAGAAGATACGACATGGGCATACTTTTGACTTTTCTAAGCAGCTTTATTTAAGACAGCAGCTGGCTAAGATAAAAGTTGCATCAATAAGAAAAATGTGGTGTGAATTATCATTACCACTGACTATAAATGTTTTAAAGAGGAAAAACATACAGTTACCTGAAAAACAAACCTGTAATAGTTTTCAGAACCCATTGCTGACTCCTTCTGAAAAATAGCTTTCTTACAGTGTGATTACTGGAATCTTGAAAGTGTCAGCTTTTTTAAGCAACGACACACTTTGCTACTTTGGTAGGGAAGAGCAAGAAACAACATCTCACATTCTATATGAATGTAAAACACTTTGCCCAATATATGACACAGTGGCAAAAGAGCTTGAAGTGGTTTTTGGGAGGCCAATAAAGCGACAGGATTTTTTTGTTCTACTATCAAAAAGTGACGTTTACCTGAATGCAGTAATCTTAAAATTACAGTACTGTATGTATGTAATCAAAGCAAAGAAAATGAAAATTGGTGCATGCATTTTAAACATAGCAAGAATTATATAAAAATGTTAATGAAGTAGGGTTTTTACAAATTTTGTTTCTTTTTTTTTTTTCGTTTTATTATTCTTGTAAAATGTATATGGTCTTTGTATTATTATATCTACTTAGATACTTTTACTGTTTTTGTATTGTTATTAATTGGGGACCAGAATAAATTGATACTGGTTAAAAAAAAGGGATATGAATAATTTTGAGAAAAAGTGTATATGTTTCTCTTTTATTTATGCGATTTATACTTATTACGTCAGACAATTGGGTGTACTTTTCAATCTTCTTATATGAAAAAAATATCTTCATTGTTCCTTATCTTTAAATATCTTGGATTGTTTTTGTATTAACGCCCCACAGTTACTTATTATAAAAACCTTATTCGAGAGATAAGAATTCACTAAAGTTCTTTTTACCACCACTGTCGTGAATTTATGTAATTACACTTATTATAATTTTTTATATAATTAGATTATCTTTTCCACAACTTTTATTTTTATTTTTTCTTACACCTTCAACAATGAACATTGCAATTATAAAGAATCTTTCTTTTTTCCGTCTGATTCTCTTGTCCGATATGCAAATTTAATAATAATGAATTTAATTACAGCATCAATGTACAATGTATCTATTTTTCTCTATTAAAGAAATTTTTTGCCTGCATATAATGCAATTGCATAGTGCATAACCGCGTACATACCTATTTTAACAAACAAACATAATTAAATTTCTCTTTACACGCATGTACTATTAGTTATTTTTTGACCTACTATTGATAACGTTTTAAGATCACGATTCAGAAAATGCATTTATCAATAGATTATTGTTTAAACATATATTTCCTATTAATTAATATCTAGATTCCTTCTAGGGATCCCTTTATTCAAGGTTTTCTCAGGGTTTTAAACCTTTAAACAATTCTTGGGAAACTTTAAAAGTAAATTATTCAATAATATATCCTTCATTTTGTTATATTTTTGGTGTGGTAATATAAAGAAAACTATTAATAGATGGATTGACTAAAGCGTATCTTGCGGTGTGTAAGTGGTTAAGGTTATAGAGTGTTAGAAAAATAAGTTTTCGTAATAAACAAATTTAATGACAGTCTTTTGATTTTTGGAATGAGTATTATTTGAAAAGTTATAAAAGATTGGCATCAGTCAAGAGAAAATACATTAAATTTTACATTTTTCTTCTAACAAGACACAAACACTAGTCACGTGGATAAAAATGTGGAAAGTTTAATGATTGGGATACTGTAGCAGCCAATCACGCCTAATTTTGGTTTCTTCAATTACATTCTGGTAATTTTATGTCAAAAATGCAACACAAAAAAAACATTCTGGAAGTCCATCCATCAAAACTGTAAGTAAAATAAAGGAAATTAAGTATAACTGTCAAGTAAGCACTGTTTTTATTGCCAAGAAGATAAAGATATATATATTTTTTTTAAATCCATTTAAAATAATGGATAATTTTTTTAACAACTTTTAATTAATAAAATAAAAGGTTGAAAAAATATTAAATGAAGCAAAAAAGTTATAGATAATATAGACATGCACAAGAAGGCGTTTAACCCCAGTGCCGGGTTGTGTAGTTCACAACTGGTAACTCCCAACTCTAACAAAAATTTAACTTGCTCATCAATTGCTATTACATTTTCTTGTTGTTGGTTGGAGTTCCTTACATAATTTCAAAAAGTGGGAGCCATAAAATAAAGTAACTAGTACAATAAGTGATAATGAATAATTAAAATTGACAATATATGGATAACACAAGAATTAAATTTATTCTTTAGTCTTCAAGTACACAAAAATTTTCACAGTATTTACCATTCCAAACCAGGTTAGCGACACGGTATGGGATCACTAAATATTTTAAAATGAAGAAATGTTTAGTGTTAAAATTGTAAAATACAAAGGTGGATTATTAACTCTTTACATTTTAAAAATCTTTAATATTAGTGTTAAACAAATATATAACTCTTTTCAATTTTTGAACAGAAAAAAAAATCGGAGATAAGGGTTTATGTGTAGTTTTCACTTAATTAAATGAAATGTTCCCTAACTTTGAATTCAATATGAATATTAATTTGCTTCTTTGAGGTGATTTTCCACCTGTGTAAGTTGGAGATTCGAGAGCGTTGGCTAAATTGTCAAAACTAAATAAATACATAAAATCATGATTTTGCCCTTTTCAATGCAATGGTAGTTCATGAAAAAAGTAATAAAAATTTAAATATTACTAAAGTTCAGTTACATTAAGTTTGATGTAATATATGCCACTTCACTACAAAAGCAAGCTAGATTGATTTTTCTCAAACTTGATTGTGAATTACATTTAGTTTCCTTGACGAATTATTTCCCAATTTACATTAATAAAATATTCTGATTAATCCTTCGAAGGACCTTCAAATGGCACTTAAAGTAGTCGAAATTAATAATTTCATAGATTCTAAATTATGGGTAAAGTTTATTGGGTATCTTAACTATCCAAAAATTAGAATATAAAACCTATAATTGACTCAAATATCTCAATGAAATATTGGGATGTATACATATTAGGGATTGTACGGTACGGGGTCGTACCACAGCTGGGTTCGATACAATCTTTACGGTTTGGTACGTTTTTACCTTCGGTATAGTACTTCTATATAATCTCATATTAAATATTTTGATACAAAAATATTTTCATTAATAAGATAGTGAAGTTTAATTCATAAGCATCCTTTTGTATAATAAATAATTTATGTATTTCTTTATACAGAAGAGAAATAATGTTCTAAAAAATTGTAAAATACATCCCTGATGAAGAAAGCCAAGTAGTATGGTAGAATGATGATTTAAATAAATTTTCCTATGCTTTTATGTTAGCTCCACAATACTTCTGTGTCAAACCAGATTTTTTTTTTCGACAGCTGGCGATATTGTGACTGTTAATTGGTCATTTTTGTTACCGGAAAATGTAGACAATCTCATTTTTTTCCAAATTCCTAAATAATGAATATCATATTTAAAAAAACTTAGAAAACTTCATTAAATCTATAAAAAAAGCAATATACTATTATTTTGTACCAGACTGCGTACCGTGAAGGGTTTACCACGGTTTGTATTTAACCGAGGGTTTAGTGTACTGTCCCAGTCCTTATGCATATATATAAAAGTAAACGTTGATATAGGTTTTTTTTCCTGTTATTGATTTTATTTCAAGATTATATTTTGACACACCTCATATAAAATAAAAACTGATGAGGCCATTTTATTTAGCTTGACTTCAATTTATGCTGAGGTGGTGCACCAGAATCTAAAAGAATGTGAATCCATATTTCATTGACTCATTTAATAATATAAATTAAAAACGACTTCTTTGTTTTATCATGTATATCACTTTTTATACCTTACTAGTAAAGAATCAAGCATGCCCAAAACAAATAATATCTCTTTTTAGGACATACAAAAAGTTATAAAATTTATATCAATAAATATTTATTTGCTGAAGATGAATGACATTTTTATTGGTATATATTTAAGATAGTTTGTTCACAATAGTTTTATTACATAATAAACAGTTCAACGATCATAAGAATTACGTCATTTGAATTTTATATCATTTTTGTAATTATTTATCCATTTTGGCAATCGTAGATATCTATTAAAATGTTAAAAAAATCTTCTTTTAAAAACATCAAAACAATACAAAGAATCAAAGAAATTAAAAAAAAAACTGAAAAATGACTTCCAAGCAAAATAGTAAAAGAAATTACTTAAACCTTGATTAAAAATTGATAAACTAACTACTTAATCATATACCTAACATTATCAAGATAAATAAAAAGATACATACAGCCTTGTCTATTGATTGAGGAACATACTGAAAAGTATTGGCGTCTAAACGTAGATTGAAAGTACCAAGATTAGCATTTATAAGTCTTAGCCTGTAAAATAACAGATTATTAAATATTATCAGAGCTCAATGGTAATGGAAAAACGATTTCTTGATTGAATTTTAAGAGTGAATTTGCTTTATTTCTCAAATAATTTAAAAAAATTATTTGATGTAAACTGAATGCTACAATACTAAATACCTGGAATACGGGAGTCCACGATAAATTGGAACTATCTTAAAATTCAATCTTCTTGATACAAATGGAATTTTTAGTGTATTTGTTAATATGAAAAAGTTAGACATGATATTAAACAATAAATTTATTCAACATATCCTCCCTCAGCAGCCACTATCTTCTCCATCCTGCCCCTAAAGGATTTGCATGCCCTGATGACTTCCGCGGAATCGACAGCATTCCACTCCCTCGTAATGGAGCCTTCAGGGGCGCGATGCTCTTGTGACTGACCTAGCACACATCCCTCTCCAACTTCCCCTACCAGTAGTAGTCATACGGATTGAGGTCGGGTAAGTTGGAGGGCCAGGTGTTGCGATCCCAGAAAGTGATGTCGTGGGAGTTGAAGAGGTTAGTGGTCCTCGTGGCGATGCGATGTGTGCGGGTGCTGAGTATTGTTGTAATATGAACTCCCTCTCAGCGGCCGTATCCTTCATCCAGGGGATGACGAACTCCTCCATGACTTTGCAGTACCTTATCGCGTTAACCCTTTCCTTGGGATTGAAGAAGAAAGGAGGCATCATATCACCAGTGCTGCAGATGACACCCATGGTCATTACGGAGGCCAGGGAACTTTGTGGTCAAGCCCACAGGGAGTTCTTCTTTCTCCTTGGCAAGCCAACTGTCATTCTGGACGTTGTAGCTTCTGTCGACAGTCCACTTCTTCTTGTCAGGGAAGAAGATGATTCTTTCTCCATGGCTCTTCAGGTCATTGAGGAGACGCTTACCGTTGGTGAGCCTGGTGGCCTTTATGGATGCCTCGAGGATGTGTTGTTTGGCCATCCGGTATGACCTGTATCCGAGGTAATCATTTACAGCCTTGAAGACCATCTGCTTGCTCACTCCACGGTTCTTGGCAAACCTGGATAAGGAAGTCCCCGGCGAAGCCTTGATGGAATCCCGGAGGCCTTCAAGGAAGGGGGGAGTGCGTATTCGGTCACTTCTCAGGATGTGGGCCTTGCGGCAGACCTTCCCCTATTCCTCCCAGGCATTGAAGACCTGGTACACCGTGGTCTTGGGGTAGTTAAGAAGCTTGTAGATAGCACAGGGCTTGTGTCCTGTGCGAGCCAATTCGAGGATGGCGTCTCTTCTTGCTTGTTCCATGATGACTATTGTTTGTTGTCAAAACAATTGTGGTGGAAGTTATAGTGTATTGTTCATGCAACTTTTAATATTAGTATGATTTAACCCCGAATATCCACATTATGGATCTGGATGAAGTATAAAGTAGTTCCAATTTATCGTGGACACCCTGTAAATACAGCATTTCTTTATTTTTTTCCAAAATGAGTCACTGATTAAGCATACTAAAATAAACACTATAGTATTACAGTTACTTCCTCTGACCTAGGAATTGTCTTTAAAGTCCATTTGCATTAAGTATTTTTTTATTTCTAGGAACGACCGAAACGCAAGCCTACACACCTTCAGTTCAGGAGAATTATTTCTCTCGAGCACGTTGTCCAATGAACTATGTCCAAACACAATGATAAATTTTTCCTCTTATTTTATACAAAAATATATTAGATGAAATAAAGCACTAATCTTTATAACATTTTTAAAAGGTAATAAACTACAAATTTCAACAAATATTGGTATGTCTTACCTTTTTTTAATTACAAAATTATGATTTTATTAATTTATAAATTTTAATTTTTTAAAGAAATACTAATTACTAATTAGGATATTGTTAATTATGCATATTTTCAAGGACAATAAGCGAAAAATTTATCTAAATAAAAATTAGACATTAAAAAATAGATGTATGAAACAAATAAAAGAAGGATCAATAACTCAGGAGGACAAAAAGAAAAAACAATGAATTCGATGCCTTATTATTGAAAATTTATAATTTGATATGGTTAAAAAAATTTATTTTATTTTTTCAATTTAGAATTGCATAAAAAAATCTATTGTTTTGAACGCAATTTTTTATAGAAATTGTAGAAACTAATCATGTCAAAAAACCAAAATAAAATTAAAAAGAAACTATATGCAGACTTCAGAGGTTATTTTTGTTCTTTATAATTATCAAGAAATTATTTGTAACTATATACCATAACGTTATTCAAGTTATTCAAGTCAAGGAAGCTATGGCTCAGGTAAAACAATGTATAATTATATATGTGCCTAATACTTATACTTATATTTGGAAAATGTAGCTTTTAAAAGGACAACAATTAAAAGCCTCATGTCATCATATGAGTATTGGAAAAAAAAAATATATTTTTTAGATGTCAAGAATTTTTGAAGTACTATAAAATATTTTGCAAAAGACATGTATATTTATAAATTGAAATATATAATTTTTTTATCAGATTTTTATATTTTCATTTTATTTATGATGAAATGGCATTAATCATGAAATATAAGCTTCATTGGTTTTTATAATTTTTCATATCAGAAGTTCACTTTTTAGTAAAAAGAATTAATATAAAAAAACAATAATGTCTCATATGTATGTAAAAATAGGGTTTTAATGAGAAAAAATACAATTTTGTTACTTGAAAAGTGCTATTATTTTTTTTTAAATAATGTTCATTCTTCGATTGATAACTCGAATTTGTGCCTATCTTTGTTTTAAATTGTTTTCAAAAATGGATAATAAAATACATATTTAAATAAAATCATATAACTTTCTTTTCACAATTGTTTTTTTACATGTTGAAGATTATCCTTTTCAAAGCAATAATTCATTTTCTCCCCCTCCCCTCTCAACCCAAATAAAATAAACCATATACCATGCAACTGATGTTTACAAGTGTCTTAATTTATTAATATATTTAATATCACTCCAATTTTCTTCTTGTACTCTCATTCCAACACATTTGTTATGTTTAAAGGTGGGATTTTCGGGTAGAAAATCATAGTTTTGTTAATACAAAAGTAAAAGTTTGGTTATTTTTATCATTTTTTGTTGTACCCAAATACAACTTTATTTCAATTTATTATATCATGAATTACAATGTGAAGGTAAAACTACAAATAAAACATAACTAAAATGGGAAATCACTCACATATAAAAATCCTTGTATAGATCTATGAATAATTTGGACATGATTATAGAAAGTTTTAGCAAACCTGAATTTGATGTAGGTGCTCTGAACTTTTGTGGTAATAATAAAATTATTTTTTTGATTCAGGGCAATATAAATAGAAAAAAATGTGTATTATTTAGTAATATTTTTAAATTCTAATAAAAACATATCTTTAATGATCCCAGATATTATTTACACACTATCTTTAGTGTAAATTGTTTTTAAAATGCATAATGAAAACATATATGTAAATTTATATACAAATTATATATTTCTTTCTCTGGACTATTTTTGTTTTATGTTTTAGATGTTGGAGGTTCTCCTCAATATAGCAGTAATTCATTTTCTCCCTCCATATAACAGGAATGTTATGCCCAGAGTTTTTATTCAGTAGTCCCTTCAGTCTTGCTTTCACTTTCTTTTTGTGCTCTACAATGATACCATCCTTACACACCTTTTATTGTTACAGGTTTTTGTAATGAAAAAACAACATTATTAGCTTAACTTCATGAAACCTTTAATGGAGATTGAATAAGAATAATAATCGCTCTTGTTCAGATATAAGTTTATAGTTCATGCATCGATTGTTTCACAATTTTAGAAAGATTCAAAATAAATCAATTTTCATATTTAGTTTATTGTTGTTAGTTTTCTAATTTTAGTTTTACAGTAACTTTTAGCTCCTTCATTAATTTTAGAATTTAGTTCCTTTTTCATTTTAAAAGCTGTACATTTGAGATCATCTTTTTTAATTATTTCAATACATTTTAATCGAGTTAGTTGAATAATGTTTATATGTCTCAAATGTCATAATAGTTGATTAGGGATAAATTTTTTTCTAGAGACCTAATTATAAACTAAAATGTGTATTTATATATATCATGTATGTAATATCTTCAGAATGAATAAAGATAGAAAAATAAGCTTTTTGACTTACAAAAAGGAAAAATGGGTTGGTGTATAAAGAGAATTTTCATTTATTAATTTCGAATGTGTTGCACCTGCCTTCTCCTCGTCTTTTACAAAAATGCCGTCTGAAGTGATAATTATTTATCTTATATTTTTAACCCTTTGTTACTTACTTTAGGTTTTCATCTACCCTATGAAATAAAAAGAAACTTATAATATGTTGTGAATATCATATTATTGCTCCATCTTCTATGTAAGTTTTTATGCCATCAATTTTTCTTAAATGTATATGCATGTACATTTTTTTTACGAGAGTACTTTATTATTTTTTAGTTATTAAACTATTCTGGAACTAATTATACTCCAACGTTTTATGTTTAATTTAGTATATTATATATCTTGTTGGATAATGACTATTTAATTTAGAATTTGTCAAAAAAAAAAAAAAAAATTAAAACTTTTATATCCAACTTATACTTTAGATTATGAATTCAGAGGTATAAAATATAATTTTAAAATTATATTCAATTTGTTCACTAATTATTATTTTATCATAAAAGATGCCTCCTTAGTTTTAAAAAAAACAACCTTAAAAAACACATACCTGCAGCTGTTTTGTTGCTGCAGTCATACTAATTCCTCCGATAAGAAGGTCAACATCACGTTCATGAGTATCATATCATCAGATTCATGATATTAAATTAAGCCCAAAAAAATACAAAGTGTATAATAAATAAAACAAACTATTCAATACATTATCTTATCAACTTGTCTGTAATAAAAAACTGCTTACCAAGTCAAGTTTAGCGTATGAAGCAATGATGCATAACTTAGCTAGCCTATCATTCCTGGAACCCAGCAATGAAACACAATTTGCAAGACATCCTTTAGGTATGTTACATATATTTATCTTTGTATCGTCTTACGGGTCCAATTTAAACTATAGAAAATACCACCTATTGATATTTAAGAGATTTTAAATTACGTTACTTTTCTTATGTATACCTGAACATTAAGGATAGTAATTTGTTTTTATTTTTTATTTTTAAATTTTGACTAAAAATGATTTTTACAGATTACTTTAGCAAGGTATATACGATAATGTATGTTATAAAAAGTTAAATAAACTTTAAAACCTTATACAATATTGATGAATATTCTAATGTACATTAAATATGACGACAATTTCAAGTGGGCATAGATCCCAAATAAGAACACTATAACTGAAAAACCGTAAACTTATATGATGCCATCCTCACTATACAATAAAAAATCAGTAGTCGAAAATAAATACTGCACTTTATGTGCCTTGCTGACTAAAAATTAAGTGCACCTCATATTCTTACGCCTAAACTGTACCCAAATTAATGAACATAGTAGAGGAGATTGTACAGAAACAATGGAATTGCAGAATTACGAAATGTGATTTGTTAGAGTCAACAGCGTCAAGTACCCAGAAAAGTTAAAAATTGAAGCTTTGATAGCAAAAATACAGACAGTCATGCAGGCAGCAAGAACTAGTAATACCTCAGGGAATGGGCATTATAAACAAGAGCACAATATCAACAATGGAGAGTTCTGATGGGAATAGAATACTGATTATAAATATATATAATAATAAAACGGCAAACTGTCTGCCAAGTGAAATGATTGAGCAACAGAAAAAAAATGCAATGATAACTATAAAAATTTGAGTATTCACTGAATTTTATCGTATGATCATTTTTTTTATAAAATAAATATTTTATTTCCCCATTGAATTTCTAAAATATTTTTTATTATTAAAAATAGCATTCAATGTACTTATGTTAAATGGGACTCAAATATGTTAATATTTCTCAGACAATTTTCAAATGTTCGTGAATAATTTCACTAACTGATGCATACGTCTAAAGATACTAATTTCAAATAAATAATCTAAATTATGAACAATAACTTTGTATTTCACAAGAAATAATTATTGTCCTTGATATACTAATTAGTTATTCATAAAAATACAAATTACAAAGGGATTAATATAAATGTACCTTGTACATACTTTTCTAATTTATTGGGCGTGTCTAATATTATACGGATGTGAATGTATACCTATATGTTAAAATGAAAGGCTTTAATAGATATATAAAATAGTTTTTTATATCTCGAACAGAGTTGATACATATACAAATGTTACCCATATCAAAGTAAAAACGCCCCTTCAAAGTTTCCATTTTTACCTCCCCCTATGTAATGTACATATAAATAAAATGAATATTTTTAGTGATGTTTATCAATAAATGGGGCTTTAATGGAGGGTAGTGTAAACTGGTACATAGACGATTGTATTAAAAAAAACTTTTCAGCCAACATTTTGTGTGTGCTTTAGATAACATCTATGCATAGTTTTTTTTTATTTAATACGTAAATACTATTTACAAAGACATATGAAAGGGAATTGAGAGAAAAAAAAAGAGTATGTGGGCCATTTAATTAATAATTTATCTTTTTTTACAAAAAAAAAAGAAAAAGGTTGTTTGATTGTGCAAACATGCATAGGAACATAGCTTGACTTACAGGAGTGATTTGACACATTATATTTGCTTATTAAACCCACCGTTACCTCCTATCAAATATGAACACGTGTACGTTTCTATGGTTTTTTGCTAACCCCACATTTAAAAGAATATTTCCATAATATATAACTTTATTTATCCTTAAACCTATACTTTTTATGCACATCTGTTGTCTTAAGGGTCAAAATGACCACTTTAAAAAATATCACATAGAGCAACTGTATATTTGTACATGACTCCAGATATCTCTTTACCACTATGAAGAGGGATATTTATTGACATCATACTGTTTATGTTCGAGTTCTAGTATGTAATATTAATTAATATATAGTATTATTACTTATTTAGATTTGGATTGTGAGGAGAGGAAAGGAAGATAAATGAAAGTCGATATCAGGGGAAGAAGAATGACATGATTTACTTGCATATTTCAAGGTATGAATAATATCTACGGATCGAGATTCCATTTCTACACAGAAATAAATATGTGTGAGGATGCCAATTGAAAATCCATAAACACAAATCTGTCTCCCATCCATGATCAGTAATCGACTCATTTCCCAGTCCTCTCAGTCCAGCACTACACAAAAAATAATATTCTTTTAAAAGCCTAATCTTTCTTTAAAGAGGGAATGAAATCTCCCAGGAAGGATTTTTGCAAGGCACGAATTTTCTAGGAATATTATTAATACTAGGAATGAACAGTGAAGGCATGCATACTGTTTTTTCTAAGCCCCTATTTGATGTATGAGATATACTTTTTAATACTTAATTAATTAACAAACTAATAGCTAAATTGTCATTTAAATATATATTAAGTTATAAAATTATTATACAAAATATCTGATAAAAATCTAAGTAGCACGAAAAAATATTTTCTGTTATGAGATATACCAGTTGGTACATTGAAATTACTTATTTAATAATCTACGAAGGTTGAGTAATTGAAATTAAATCCTATTTCGATATGTCAAAGAATAAACAATTTGTTTACATAACAAAGCAATACCTGAGCTCTCTAGCTTACATACAAGTCGAGAAAATACACTTAGACTTAATCTACGAATTTTCATTTGCACTCTCCAAGTAATGGGGGCGTCTCCAAGAACACCGTCTACGAGGTCAACAAGACGGAAACGTTGGAGAGGAAGAAGGGCTCTGTCAAAAATACCAAACTGGATCCAGAGGAGTTCAAGAATACAGGCGAGGCCATTCGCCACAAGCTTATGAGAAATCTCTGAGTTTCTCACCAGACTGTCCAGAGATCTATCAAAAAAGTGCATGGAAAGTGCTTTGTGAGGGTGGCAAGGCCAGTATTGAAACTAAAATAACTCAGACACACATCTTTTTAAAGTTTAAATTTTGATGAAATAATGATTTTAATTAATAAATTATATCTAGTGGAAGTTAAGTGTTCAGATTGGAATGAAACAACCCCATATGTTTTCGATGGACAGTATAAAAATACCTTCCACTCTCTTTGTCTCAAAGGTTAGCTGCTATCCCATTACAATATCAACAGCTCAATGTACCATGTAGGGTAGTCTTTTGAAATTATGTGGCTTTAGACTAATGCATATGATTTTTTGTGTTTGTTAGATTAAAAGTTTTGGGTAACGTTCATGTAAATAAATATTGCATTTTTTGGGGCAATCGCAGGTAAATAAACACCAACGGGACAAAATGAAGAATTAAGTTTTTAGAACAAAACTTATTTATTTGAACTTTTAGTAACATGTCTTGTGCCATGTGACAACAGATTAAACGATCAAATTTATCTTTTAATGAAGTGGTCATTTTATTTTATTCCTACGTATAATAATTCATAAATAATTGGTTTACTTGAGGGAATATGTAAAAAAACAATTTTCTTATAAAAAAAGTATTTTTTTTTCCTTTTTTTTAAAGAAGAAAAACAGTTGTGTAGGAAATTGTAATTTTGGGTATCTTTGCATTAGAAAAGGTGTGCCAAATGGCTCCCTCGTATGACAACTCACTACATTACAGTACAGACAATACATGATGATTTGAACAAATATCTATTTATTTATCTATCTTTGCTTCATTAAGAATTTAATAAACAAAGTGTATATACGTATATAACCTACTTTTTGTTAAGTCATTGTTTATGACTCGTTGATGACTTAAATAACTGATTAACATGATAATACAAGGTGAGGCACACAATATATTCATGATTCGTATGATATTACAATTTGATTAAAACTAAAGATATATATTTATCTCCAACATCCCAATAGAAACTTTAAATGGAAGAATGAAAATAAAAATTATTGTTGCTTTGTTCAAATATTCAAATCATGGATAGTTTGAGATGTAAAACAAATGCTGAATAGTGATATACGTAAAAATTATAGAAAAGATATTAATTGGCAACCTTTTTATTCAATGAAATGTTTTTTTTTTCTTTTCATAGTATTATTTACTATTACTTTCATTTAATTGGCTTGCTCAACTCGCAACAAATTAAAAACAAAATATTCCCACGACCAGTTGCGGTGTTAGCTTCATTTTATTTATGCCCCCTCTAAAAACTTCTGAAACCCCTCCCCCCACCAAAAAAAAAAAATCATAAATTTATACTAGGGCTGGCACGGTAAGCTAAACCTATTTCGGTGCAAACCGTGGTATACCCTTTATGGTACACAGTTCGGTACAGTATACAAGTTAAATGTTTTTAAAAAATATAATTAATGTAGTTTTTTAAGTTTTTTCAATATTTTTTAATAAGTTATTTTCTGCACAATTAAAATATTCCTATATATCAAAGTTAATAGGAATACAAGGTTAGACTATCATGTAATCCAGCTTGCTAGAATTTTCAATTTGATGTATCGTACCGCCTGTTGGGCAAGAAAAACAGATTTTGACAAAACAAACAACCTTTGATACGTTGATGTATAACCTTGTATTTTTTTTAACCTAGCTAAATTTGCTCAGTGTCTTTAAAAAAACAAAGGTTAATACAATATTGACACGGGTTATATGCTACTATTATTTATAATTTTATTTTTTTTTGAGAAAAGATGAGTTTTTCTTCATGTTCTGGTAATAAACAAGTAATAAAATCGCCAGCTGTCGAAAAAAATATTTTGCTTGATACAGATGTAACTTTAGTTGTGGGATATGGTGAAGCTAAATCAGAAACATTGGAAAATTATACATAAATTATCAATATATATCACTATACCACTGTGTTTTCGTCAACTAGGATGTATTTAATATGTGTTTATATGTATCCGTAACCCAACAAAGTTAAAAGCATTCCGAACTGAGCCACAGAACAACTCCGTACTGAGCCATGTTTTATACTGATAGTAGTTAAAAAAGATTCGCTGACAGTATGTAAAAAAATAATAATAAAACTAACTACATCATCAATACAAATCTTATGTAGAATCAATATTACGTTACCCAGCTTGGACTTGTTTTTCCAAAAAAAAAAAAAAAAACAGCACTTATAGTTTGAGACTTATTAGTGAGTTATGTAGATTATCAGCTAAATGTTTTTTTTACTATTTCACTTTTTTATATTTTTTTACATCCCTAT
Source organism: Lepeophtheirus salmonis (assembly GCF_016086655.4). NCBI lineage: Eukaryota > Metazoa > Arthropoda > Copepoda > Siphonostomatoida > Caligidae > Lepeophtheirus > Lepeophtheirus salmonis. Next base: position 15,660,847 of record NC_052136.2, on the reverse strand, counting down.
TAGTGATATGGATATGTTTATTTTATTGTAATTTATATAGATATACCTTACTATAAAATAAAAAAGCTGTTTTAGAAAAAAGAATGTCTTCAATTATAAAAGTGGTTCTGGGTTTTCGTCGAACAGACAAGATGGAAGTAAAAAAACATCAGACACAAGTAAAATCTGTTATTTTTCCGGATATTTTAATACCCGCGAGTAACTTGTAGCTATATATGAAACTTTAATTACATACAACCTTCGTGCGTACAGAATAATGAATCATTGAAAACTTTAGGAATCCCGGTCAGTATAAAAGCATACCTGATGCATTGTCTTAAAAGATATAGAACCTCTAACAGACGACCTATTTGCCTACAGCAATCAATATAAATACTACTGTGTTCCTCATATCAATAAACTTTGTGGCAACTACGTCATCAATGTTTGTAAAAAGTAGCAGTCGAGTTAAAACTTTTTTTGTTCGATATGAGGACCTTACAAATTGAACATATTTTAATAAAATGACATTAGTTTATAAAATAGAAACCCTATATTAAAAAAACATAATCCAAAAAAATCTCAAAAATACCCTTTTCTCTATATAAAAAAAACTATTTGAAGTATAACTTGACGCGAATGAAACTTGTTCTTGCAGCTTATATTTCGGTATTTTTTACATTGGTGTTCGATATACGAATAAAACTCGGACAAACTCTTATATACTCCTTTTATAACTGAACTTAAATTTGGAGATATCGAATGTTTTTTTAATGTATAAATGTAAATTTGACTAATAATTTATATTTTAGAAGATAAATTACCTTTATTTGAAAAAAAAATAGTTGAATGTTTGAGGGAGAGACTTAAATGGAACGTGTAATCTTTTTTTGAGAGAATGTTTGCATGAATATTTTTTAAACAAAGTCATAGTTTTATTTAACGAAATTTAGCGATTTGGTTGGCCGATAGACACTCTCTCCCCCAAGTAACGTAGGCTAAATAAGATCAATCAAATACATTTCTATAAAAAAATGTATACATAATTTTTGCATTTCATATGTGTCGATGTCTGTTACAAGAAATGTATAAAAGAGTTTTAATAAACGATGATTATGATGTTTTTACGTCCTAACTGGTTATTTTTGGTTTTTGATATAAAGTTTTCTAGATGATTTTATAATTAATTAAAATATCATGTTAATTTGAATTTCATGTTATTTGTCTTAAAAAATTATGTATATAGTACATATCTAAATTTTTATCATTTTAGATTTAATTATACACTTTGAGTATGTATATTATAGACATTATCTGATTTATCGTTGTATTAAATACCCTTGTATTAGTGTACATACCACTTAATATTTATAAACATTTGGGGGTTGAGAGATTGTATTTTATACTAATCATAACAATCTGTGGTGAAGGAAAAAAAATGCCCAAAAAATTTACGCTCCTTCTCATTTTTTTCATTTGTTCTTAATTTGAGCAAAATTTTTGATGTCTTGACACAATTTAGGATCATTTACTGCAGTCTAGTTCAGTTTCATCATACTAGTTGTCGTCTTCCATTAAAAATAAGAAAAATGCTAGTAACAACTGAGTTTTTTCATACTTTTTTCAATGTTTGATGTACTCTTTATATTTATAAAAACTTCTATTAACGACTTTTCTTACATAATTAGTACAAAACTAAACAAATGGACCGCCCATCTAAATAATTTTTTTCATGCATATATGTTGGTACCTTATTTGAAGTTTATAAAACATTTTTTTTTTTAAATTCATAATAATACCATTCAAATAATGTATAGTTTCTATATTATAATGCCTGTAAGAGTTCCCTAACATTTGCCCGAGCAACGCTGGTTAACCCTTTAGTAGTTACCTATATAAATAGTTTTATTTTTTTAAATGCTTGTGGTACCCATGTTGCAGGGCTGAATAGAGGGGAATATAAACAAAAAATGAAGGTTGAAGAAAAGATACAGAGGGAGAAGTAAAGAGGGGAGTGATATATAGAAAGAGAGAACAGAAAGAAGGTTATATTCCGCTCAAAAACAGCCTCTTAATGACCTTTGGAGGCCAAACAAAATATCATGGAAACATGCTTGAATATTTTATTATTTTACGTGCTAAATTATAGAATTATCTGTTTTGAACTGATTTTGGTTTGTGTCAATTGATACGTATTATATAGTGAATTATAATGTTCAAATTTCCACTGTTATACATTCTGCAGCAACATTAATTCCTTTTTCCAAAAACCAACAAAATAAGATTTATGAATCAGAAAAGGTTAATCTTCGTCTTATTATAATAGCATAGAATTGAAAGTTTTATTTTACACATTTTAGAAAATACTATGACGTCTCCCCTGGTTCATATATGGTACTGAATAAATAAAACTTATGTATTTTTTTCATTTCTTTTAAATTTACTTTTCAATAAAAGATGTTAAAAGGCTATTGTTTTTAAACAAATAGGTGCATGGTATAGTTTACAACATATCATACAAAAAAAATTATTTGATTACATTATTTGTGAATGGAGATTCCATGAAGTTCTAAAAAGTTTAGTTTTTTCCGGAATAAATCGATTTAAAAAACAAAGCCCCTGGTTATAATGTTTGCACGAGACCAGATCTGATAACATAAAATTGGGCTCTCTTCAATTATTATCTGTAGAGTCATTGGTTCAAAATCATTTTGGAAATTTCAAGTCATGAAAATATATATAACCTTTCTACGAAAACTGAATTTTAACTTTTTCTTTAATCTTCCTAATAAACAGGGAAAGAAACAAACTGAGGTGAACATTTGAGCCTCATTTGAGAATGTAACGACCCTTACAATATCACAACTTGTACACAGCAACCATATAAAAATACCATTAATAGTTAGTACTAGTATTACTTCGTATAGTGTGTTTATATTTAAGAACATAATTTATTATTCTTTTAAAATACTGGACAGAATATTCAAAATTCAATAACCATTAACAAAAAAATATAGGTAATTGTGCTTTTAGAAAAATTATCTCATTATAAAATCTGTCAATTCTGATAAATTACTATTTTCTTAAAATAGGTACTGCATGTTAAAAAAAAAAAATATTCCAAATATTTCAGATAATTAATTGGCTCTGTGGACATACTCGACTGTTTAAATCCATGTTTTCCGAGACAGTAGTGTAGTGCTATAAAACTAACGAGTTGTTTTTTTGATTTTTTTTTCAAATTGATAGACTTTATAAATAAAATAGTATAAAAATGAAAAGCTGTAGAAAATGAAAACGAGGACTGATGGAATCCATACTAAATGATTTATAAACCTATTTTAATTTTGGGATACACGCCAAATTGTATGTCTATTCCTACTAAAATATTAATAAACCACATTATATATTGTTTCAGTATTGATCATAAGTAACTAATTAATTTGATTAATTTTTTTATTGAACTTGATGTAGTACAATAATAATTTCTACAAGGTCTGACACATGTTAAAAACATTTTCTATGAAAAATAAGGGGTTATATGGTAGTATGACAATAATTTTACTCAATCAGAAACTGAATTATTATCATAAATTATGTTAATTTGAACCTGGATATTCACTAAACAAGATCACACAAATTATTTGATTGTTGAGCTTGTCCCATATAGCTAATCGACATAAATTGTATTTATACCAAAAAAAAAAAAAAAACAATTTGATATACGGTGTTATCACACTTACACAATATAGTCAGCTTTTTCGTAAGATGTCGATTTTTCTATTATGAACGCTACATAGTTAGGAATGATTTGCTATGTACCGACTGATTAAGGGGATTTTGTCTGAATATATTTGGTAGAAAGGTTGCATGATAAATACAAATACCGATGTAAAGTTTGTCATTTTTTAATCCAACCAATCCCAGGAAATTCCGAAAAAGTAGTAGTACCTTTAAAAATACGTTGCGGTTCTAAAATATGTTGCAGAGCTAGTAACTAAATTATCTTTATTATAATTAGAGCCCTGTCTTATTTGTTTAGTAAATATGAGGATATGTAGTTTTTAATGTTTCTTTGTGCTATGATTACTCTTATTAATAGAGCACTCCAAAGGAATTTCCATATCTCCGCGAAACATAAAACTAACATTCAACTCATGTATTAAAAAAAATGATATAAATGCTAATTTTGAGCAATTCCTGGATCTCCCTCTATAACTATCTCACAACAGTGTCTATGAAGGTAGACCTTGTAAGATATGCAATAAAAAAATTTATTACTATTTTATTAAAATAATTATCAGAATTTTTCATAGCGCCTCCTGGCAAAATATGAAGAATTCCATTTAAAAAAATGTTTAAAAAAAAGATTTTTTATATCAAATGTAAATTTTATATGCCTATTAAATGTTTTTATTTATGAATACATGTTTTTTATGTTTGTCTGGCTAGAATAATTCAATCCTAGAGTAATCATTTGCTTCACATAAATAGATAGGATTGCACTTCAACTAGCGATCTTAGCGTATTTGAAAAATTGCTTTGTGTAACTATTTACAAAGAAAGCATCACTAATGTAAACACTGGCTCTCAAACCTTTCATATTCCCTACCATCTAAGAAAATATCCAGATCTCCAAATACCACCATTTGTTATAATTTGACAAATAAAATTTTATAAAAAAGTTATATGACTGTTTTTATAAAATTCAAAATATTTATTCGACAGCAATTATTTATTGATTGTCGTCATTTAATAAAGATATTCCTGTTTTTGGCAAAACAATTTTTTCATGGAGTATTTTATTCACTACCCCCCCTTTATTCACTCCTTCGTGTACAACTTAGAGGGACTATACGTAACACAGTTTGAGAAGCACTGAAAAGAACAAAATTCATAATGAAAAGTAAATATTTAAATAAGACATAAGAATGATATTTATTAAATCTGATGATTCAAACTATTTTATTCATCTTAAATGTTATCAATAATGATTACATTAATCCAATGGCAAAGTATTTTTGGGGTTTAAAAAAAAAATTACAGCATAGGTCTAAACTCTAAAACAACCATTAGTCTAAGTTTCAATATAGTAACATAATTGTCAAGTAACACAAGAGAACACTGATTTTATACAAATAAATTCAAGCCATAAATTGAATTTATCTTTGAGCACGGAATCCAAAACTGAGCTCAGTTTTTCTCTATGTCTTCTAAACTCTGAAATATCTGGTATTATAGTTTTTTGGGCCTATTATTATTCAGTGTTATATTTTACCCTTAAAACATCCTTCAAATTATCAGGATTATTAAAACTTATTGAAAAGTGTTTTTTTATGGTTAAGAAGTGTTTTTATTGATTCTGTATTGTTTTTTGAACTCAATATATTTCCATTTTAGGCTGAAAAAGGATAAAAAAACAGCATTCTTCTTTAGACCCTTACTACTTATTCATAATACATAGTTATGAGGAAAATCATACTTTATATTATACAAAAATATTCAACGTATAATTTAATAAAATATATGTTTAAAAAATATGATTCTCCAAGGATATTTGGTCTATTTTGTATAAACATCGATAAATTCAATTATTATCTTCAATTCATTTGTACAAAAAATGTTTGCTGCAACATCACTTATAATGCATGGCAATCAGGCTGTAGAAGTAGTAGTTAGGTTGTAGAGACGACAAGCTAAAGATTTTTTTTGGAAATACAATCAGTCGCTACCATCCTCTTGGAATAGTGAGGAATGTGAATTTGCCGTCAAACATAGATATTAAGAAAAATAGTTCGAGAGAATATTTTATAAAATTAGACTATTTGCAATTTAGCCATTGAGTTTTTATCAGTCCAATTTATTAAATAAGTTATTTTTTACCAAATTTTAAAGAACATAAAAAAACTTTTTTTTCATAATTCATTCTCATTATTTGAAATATACAAGATTCGTTGAATACAAATAGCTCAACAAATAATAAAGCTGTAGATCTAAAAATGTAACCATTAAGTTATCTGTTATACAAGAACTCAAATTTACTGTGTTTTATTCAAATCAAGTAATTGGAACAAAATTTATTGTGGAAAAACAATCATCCTATGCCAAATAGCAAAAAAAAAAAAGGAAAATATATATAATAAATAAAATCTCCACAATTATAAAATAAGCCATGTTGTCAATTTAATTGTTCATCCTTTTGTATAAAAAATATGTCTTTAAGGTCTCCTAATGAAAAGTTCTCTAAAGAGAAATGAACTAATTAAAAAAAAACGGGTATTAGACCACCAAATTTATGTTTATTAAGTATACATAAAATATAGAAAATGGGGACGTCACCTATCTATTATGATTATTAAAACGATGTTGGACAAAACTTTAAATGTGTACTATTATTATGAAATAGAAATAACCTTTTTGGTTGCATAAAACTATTTATCGTCTTTTGGAAAAAGGAGTATTATTGTTGTATCCTAAAAATATTTCAAATAAACGCTTTGTAATCTCTCATTACAAAGCAAATGTGATTGAGAAAATATAATCAACCAATAATTAAAAGAATAAAAGGATGGTAAAATAATGTCCTGACAGTTTTTTTTTGGTAGTGTCTTCTTTATCAAAGAAATTGTGAGGTTAATTTAATATAAAATTATACTATTAAGAAAAAATACTTAATTGATTGCATAATTTTTTCAATCATTTGAAAGGCATGGCTTAATACAAAAATACTTTTCATTTTATCAGAGAATCGGTAGACTATCTTGGTACAATAAATTTGTAATATTGTACATATCTTACTCAAGATCAAAATGATTTAATCACAGATAATTTGTTTAATATACATTTGTTGTACTTCTTTACATATAAGTTGTTGAGGCCTGATGGGTGGTATTTTAATTGTGAATGGCATGTAAATATATTTGTAGAACCATACAATGTACACAAACAGAGAACATACCACAAAAAAAACCTAATTAAAAATCAATGACCGTAAAAATTAATATCTCTATAGACCACATAACATTTTTGTAATTACGTAGAACTGTCTACATTTAATAGGTTTATTGTTGAGATATAACAAATGAAGTAAATAAATATACAAGATGTTCTGAAAAATTTCAGACCTAAACGTGAATATGATAGCACTTGTAAATAAGAGATTGTCACATCGTAAAGTTACAAGGAAACTATGTTGAAAAATAAAAATTCAGAATTGTTTTTATAAGAACACTCACATCAACTCATTCAATAAATATGTTAAAAATGCACAAGAAAACAATTAATATTAAATTGAAAACAAATGACTTTGGTTTTCCCCAAACACCGTGGCCACAGCTATTCAGAAAGACATGCCTGAGATCTCCCAGAGAATCTGGGACAAAAATTTTAGGGCAGATTAGCATAAAGGAGGTTTTGAGACTCCAATTTTAGAAAAATATGAAAAAACATTCTTGCATGTTTGAAGAGGCTGGAGAGGGTCAAGTATATCATGGAGATCCTTGATACTGTTGATTTTAATGCTCAATATTAAGCAACAGCTCCTGTACCATATATTTGTCTACTCAGAAGTTGTAAATTTATTTACTGGTCACGTTGAATTTTGGATATATTATTGTGTCTAAATTATAATCTTGAATTGTTTGTGGTCAAGGGAGTGTATAAAAGAATATCTTATACCCATCAATATTTTTTTATACAACCAAAACCATTTAAAGATAAAAAAGTTCGACACTTTGTTCATTCGACATTATTTCAATTGACATTTTGTACCATGTGTTAATAATATTTGATACTTATCGTTAGTCAAATTGATTTTTTTCTCATAAAAAAAAGTATTTTATATCTATTTTAAAAAGTTTAAGAACTATCTGCAAAACTATTAAGAAATGGTCTCGAGTCCTGTAATGTTTCAAGTTTTGTCTTTTGAGTTCAATTGAAGTCCCCATCTTTGAAATCCAAATATTTATTGTTTTTATAGACAAAAATATGTTAATACTCATTTTGAAAAATTGAATTTATTTTAATTTAGAAAAAAAAGTAATTATGTGTCATTTTACTATTTATGATTAATTACATTAATGACTTTTATTAAGAGTACTCATTTTTCACTTCCCAAATATTTAATTCATTCTTTTTCATGGTCTTTATCTTTCCGAAAACTTAATTATCAAATATTATCATTTTTAAAAAACCAGGGATTTCATATTTACTGAAAAGAAAGGTGAGCTGTTTATGGCCCATATGGATTTAATGTCGTTCTGGCACCAATATTGCACTTAAAAAATTTGTAAGAGTAGTCGACCCATACGTTTGGTAGCTAATCTCATTGCTTGGGAAGGTTTTTTGGATCCATAAAAGTATATTTGTTTTTTTCATAATTTCAAAATCTCCTGATTTATTTTCACAATGTACAGAATCCAGTGTTGAAAAAACATCATTGCTTTCATATCACATTTCTCGTACATTTTTGATTTTTTTTTTTGCATTAAGACAACAAATATTTGTGATGAAGGCCGTCAATCATTATACTTGTAGAAATATTTGTAATATAAAATAAGGGAACGTCAAAAAATTCACTCTGTATATATGTAGATAAATAAATATTCAATTTAGAGTAAACAATGCACAATACATCATTAATACACTGTTGACGAGATATAAATATGCATATTTTGGGACAAATGAGTCAATGCAAATCTTTATTATTATCTCTATGATAGAAAATTGCGTGTTACCATATAAAGTCTGGTTAATTTGCAGTTTTATATATATACCAGCTCGATAACCAAATATATAAATACAGTTGCATCAATAATCTTAGTTAAAAACTTGACGAAAAAATGCTCAATCTTTTTTTTCTTCATAACCAGAATTTTATCTTAAATCAGATGAAAATATTAGTACATCAAATGCTAAAAAGATATAGGAATTAATTAAAAATGATATGTAACAAGTTAAAAAATACAACTTTTTGATACAAAAACCACTGATCCACATCAAAAGCCCGAAGCGCAAACACAAAAGAATCACAAACATCTTACAGCTTTTCAATGATTTAGAATATTCATCATCAAATAATCAAGTATCAAACTTATTGGCTTGGTTGGGAAGAAACAGTTTTGCTTCTTAAGGGTAGATTTATGAAAATTTGACCAGCTTGTATATAAAAAAGAAAACAAATTGTAACCTTAACAATTTAAATAGAATTTTGAAGGAGAACCTTAGTTGTGATAGTGTTTCATTAGTTTAGCTACGAACAGCTAAAGGGAAATAAAAAATATATAAAAACCTTTCTTTGTATATAGCAAAGACATAGGAAGGAAATACTCTAATGTCGATATTTTATTTGACTCAAAATACAAAAAGAACTTACACTTATAACTCCCGAACAAATCATTTGGTGAGGCTCAGGACCACAAATTTATGTTAACATCTTTACAGGGTGTCCACGATAAATTGGAACTATCTTAAAATTCAACCTGCTTGATAAAAATGAAATTTGGAGTGTATTTGTTAATATGAAAAAGTTATACATGATATGAAACAATAAATTTATTCAAGATGTCCTCCCTCAACAGCCACCATCTTCTCCATCCTGCCCCTAAAGGATTTGCATGCATGCCCTGATGACTTCCACGGAATCGACAGCATTCCACTCCCCCGTAATGGAGCCCTTCAGGGCCGCGATGCTCTTGTGACTGACCTTGCACACATCCCTCTCCAACTTCCCCTACCAGTAGTAATCATACGGATTGAGGTCGGGTAAGTTGGAGGGCCAGGTGTTGCAATCCCAGAAAGTGATGTCGTGAGAGTTGAAGAGGTTAGTGGTCCTCATGGCGATGTGTGCGAGCGCTGAGTCTTGTTGAAATATGAACTCCCTCCCAGCGGCCGTATCCATCATCCAGGGGATGGAGAACTCCTCCATGACTTCGCAGTACCTTATAGCGTTAACCCTTTCCTTGGGATTGAAGAAGAAAGGAGGCATCACCTCACCGGTACTGCAAATGACACCCAGGGTCATCACGGAGGCCGGGAACTTTGTGGTGAAGACTGCAGGGACCTCTTCTCTCTCCTTGGCTACCCACCTGCCATTCTGGACGTTGTAGCTTCTGTCGACAGTCCAGCTCTTCTCGTCGGAGAAGAAGATGATTCTTCCTCCATGGCTCTTAAGGTCATTGAGGAGACGCTTACCGTTGGTGAGCCTGGTAGCCTTCATGGATGCTGTGAAGATGGGTTGTTTGAAAATTCGGTATGACTTGTACCTGAGGTCCTCATTCACACCCTTGGAGACCAGCTGCTTGCTCACTCCATGGTTCTTGGACAACCTGGACAAGGAAGTCCCCGGCGAAGCCTTGATGGACTTCCGGAGGCCTTCAAGGAATCGGGGAGTGCAGATTCGGTCACTTCTTATGTTGTGGGCCTTGCTGGAGACCTTCCCCTGGACCTCCCAAGCATTGAAGACCCGGCAAACCGTGGTCTTGGGGTAGTTAAGAAGCTTGTAGATAACAGAGGGCTTGTGTCCCGCGCGAGCCAATTCAACGATGACGTCTCTCCTTGCCTGTTCCTTGACGAGTATTGTTTGCTGTCAAAACAATTGTGGTGGTAGTTATAGTGTATTGCTCATGCAACCTTTGATATTAGTATGATTTAACCCCGAATATCTACATTATGGATCTGGATGAAGTTTAAAGTAGTTTTAATTTATCGTGGACACCCTGTATACCTAAATATTAGATACTTAATAATTTAAAAAGGTATAATAACTACTTGAAAACATATAAATACAATTTTCAGGCTTCCAACTCTAAAAATACTTATAATTTACAACTTTAATGATGGTATTATTTTTTTGTTTTCTTTATTTTTTATAAGAGTAAATAAGTTTTTTCTCTCGAAAGAAGCACCTAAGCTTTAATTCAACTTAGCTTACAGCTTCATAAAGGTGAGAAGTTGTGTAATTTTGTTCATGATTGAAATAACATTTACGATATTATGACAAATACCCAGATAATTTTAAATTCTCATTTGCAATTATAAAAGTGAACTATGGATGAAATTAGACCATTAATATAATTAATACTTGCATGTAAAGAAGATATTTTGAGTTTCCTGCGATGCATCATTTGGATTTTTCAAATTTGTATGACTTGGTAAAACATTAATTCGTAATTCGTAAATATTATTTCTGATTACCATTGTTAGAGATTTGGAAAATAATGAAATCTTAGTGTTGTGAATAATAAGCCTTTGATTATTTGTGAAAATAATCAATGATAAAATTATTGATAAATATTTTTATCGTAAAATGTAGTTTGTTATGTGTTTGAATTTCATAAATATGGCTGGGTACTATTTGATTATATATAAGTATACTCATAACAAATAAAAAATAGGTAATTTCGTTTATATAACAATTATTGTACAGATTACAAATTTAATTTTTATCCTTCAATTTTAAAATCTTTGTGATTTTAATTTTTGCACATCCTTTTTGTAAGAGTATCTCTTAAAAAACATTCTACTAACTTCCTGATGTAGAGCTATTCGTTATGTTTGACAAAAATGTATTTTTTATTTATATAAGTAATACACTGATTAAAAACATTTCTTTACATGTTGACAAATTAATTTAAAAAAGTGGATAAATTCAATTCCAAGTCACTATAAAAAAATATAAATGAACATCAAAGATATTTCCTTAGTCAGATGAATTAATAATAAAAATAAAATTTTTAAATTAATAAAAATCGAAAATTCTCAATACCCTGACTTATGTATTATGAAATAACCATTACAGGTTTGTAATAAGGGCGTTGTCTATTTATAGATTCATGTATCAAATCTATTGAGTTTTTTGGTCTCAAGTTATTAATGGACATAGTTAATAAATGCATAGCAGATACATAATATGTGTATCGAAAATAAAAGTAAACAAGTAACAAAAAAATCACAACTAAAATCAAGAAATGCCACTTTTATTTGCTCAAATCATATTTATATTCACACAGCTGATACGGCAAAATAGGATTTCTGTCCAATTTATGGATATAATATAATTCACTGGGCCCTAATCTTCGAAATGTAGCGACCCATTTTAGAAGAAGCATTCAGGAAACGATCACAAATCTTAAAATATCTTCTACATACATTCATTTTTTTTTTTTGTGCACGAATCTGTCATATATTGCGATTATGAATTTAATTTATTCGTGAAGTAACTATACATTCAGTAAATTTTTGATTAGAGAAGGAAATAACTGAGTCTTCATGATGTTTAGGACTATTTAGAAAATTCATACAATGCTGCTTACGGAATTGTTGATGCTTATGGATCAAGAATGGCCTCTACCGAAACTGCTTTTACTTCCACTCGGGACCCTTGACCTTTCATTCACTCGTTATTCTTACTTTTCTTACAAACAATATAACCACTAATTGAATTCATTGTCTATATAGATATGTGCTATACAGCATATATATGTGGACTCCATCCACATACTATGAATAACTTATATATATATACACAAGAGTTTTAATAATAGTTTAGAATCATCCTTTTACTTTTGATAATTAATTCGGTTCCGATATCGTACTGCAAATGGCATCAACTTCTCCATATTTTTGGTTGTAATTGTTTTTTTTCTACTTTAAGTGATTTTACAACACGTCCGAATAATTGATCATAACAACTTATCGATAAAAAATGAAAATAAAGCTATGAAACAAGTTGAAATCCATGTCTACAAAAGTGTGCTTAACTGTTTTTAACTGACCAAACTGTAAAAGAAAAATACAAAATCCATCATTTATTTACGAATACAAACGCCGTGTGGCAATTATTGTGTGTCTCCGTGCATTGTCCCTACCCACGGATATAATTTAGTTTACAAACTGCTCAAATGAACAGGTTAAGAGGTCACCAAGACTTTCAAGGAGTCTGAAGGACCCATAAGGATCTCTTGCCATTTTTATGAGATCAGAAAACACACTCAGTAATTCCTCAAGGCTTTTTGGCAAAAGAAATGTGGACTCCTAGCTCTTCAGGTCTGAATTTTTTGGACAACTATATGTTGTAGATAAAGTGAAATAAGCGTACACATAACAGTACAGTCGACTGCTTGCGTGCTCATATTCTTGAGATAGTAGCCAACATAAACAAGAAGTTCTACATTAAGGTCTGTAAAAGGTTTAGGCCCGGGTTAGATGTGCTTGGTTTGAGTGATTAACTATAATAATTGACATGTAAGAGCAAACAATTTGTAAAATAATAAATTAATTTTCAGAAATAAATTGTGAAATACATTAACTTTAAATTTTCCGGATTAAATATCCTCATCCTGTTTATAGTAAGCTCATACCAACTTATAACGTGTTTAAAAATAATTAATATCCTACACATATGATAAATGGTATATGACTAGACAGACCTTATTAACAAAAAGTGCAATCAAGCCCAAGAATTAAATTAAATTATTTAGTGCCACCACCCTTCCTTTTAATTTTGTCATATGAATGAAAATAATGCATGTTTTATTTTGTATCTGTACGTATAAGAGAAGTAAATATTTTATTTGTTTGTGTAAATCCCACTCAATGTAAATTAAACTCTTTATAATATATTATAAAATTAAACGATTGTAGTTTTTGATAAGAACCAAAGGTATTCATGTTTATTTTGTTGTGACGGAGTGCAAACTTCCTACCATTTGCATTGTAACACAAAAACTGAATATTGTGCAAATACATTTTAAATGAACTACAAGTTTACATAAAACACAGAGGCTGAAATTATCGGGCTTGAAACCTTTAAAAAGAAATACTCCAAAATTTCATAACAATCTGTTCTTTATTTTGTGAGTTATTGTGCTAAGTGTGAGGTTATTTTTAATTTCCAAACAATACATCAACTAATTGTTATTTTTATTTACACCTTTGAACCAAAAAGAGAGTGATGTTTTTCTCTGTTGAGCTGTAGAATTAGGGACCCATGTGTATAATACATACAATAATACATTATTTTTCATAGTCAATTAAAACATTATGATAGATATATACTTTTATAACAAATAAGATATTGGATTTTTGGGAAATTGTTATTGGAGCATATCTTGGGAAACAGATCTCTAAATTTCAAGAGCCCGTGAAATTCCAGTTACTAATTAGTTAAATTTTTCGAAAATAATTTATATTAATGAGGAATGATAAACTATTTTAAACTTATATGGGTTGACATTTATAGATTTCAACCTCAAAAACACAAAAAAATTATAATGGTGGGAGTATCTGGCATTTTTCGAAGTTATTAAGTGTCTACAAACATTCAAATATTTTTTTAATAAAATACTAATGGTGGTAGACTTCATTACTCAGAGTTAGTATTAGCTCGACAACTGACAAACATACAAACTTTTTCTACATTCTTATGTTTTTCCATATTTTTTTAAATATATTTTGCATCTATAAACGTATATGAATGTTTATTTATAAATATTTTTTAATAAATATATATTTTTTTATTTGACGGGCTAATTTTTAGGTGCACATGCAAGTTTTTACATTGTTATTTACTAAATCAAGTAGTATTGCAATTTTTAAGATATTCAAGACATGCTAAAAAAGTGTCTTTTATAACACCTAAATTATGTCAGTGACAAAATAATTTTGATGTTAAAATAAATATACAAATTAAATTTTTTTGAAAACAATAAATGACTTTAATAAAAATACTATCTCATAATTACTTGGTATTATAAAAATTTAAATAATAAGTATCATATATGAATAAAAAAAACCATTGTAGATGAGTAGTCCATCTTTTATGTTTGTTTAAATAATGCCAAAACGAAATTCAATAAGAAAATTGCAAAAAATGTATTGTGCTAATTATGAAAAATAATATTATTATTGCCATGGTAAACAGGAACAAAAACATATTTAAAAATTTCATACATGAAAAAAAAAATATGGGGAATAAAGTCGTTGAAAAAATAAGCATCAATAACTGGTTAATTTTTGCAACTATTGCAAAAGTTATTTAAAAAATATTCCTAAAATTGAAAATGCTATAAAGTAGTATAATTTAAATTGTGTAATTTTTATGCTCAAAATGGATCGTTTTGTGGCATTTTTTGCTTAAAAATTGAAAATTGAAGTTTGATGGACCAAAAGCGGAAAAAAAATATCCTTTTTGTCAAATTGATATGAAAACGAATTTCCAGACAAATTTCTACAAACTTTATTTGATATACAAATCTAATATTCTATTGGAAATTAATAATTCCAAATTTGCTCCTGCAATAAAATCATATATTGCAAATTTCACAGATTCATTTTTTTCCCAAAACTTTTTTGATTTTAAAATGAATTTAGAAAACATTTTTAATTGCATGATTCATTTTTTTGAAATGCATGATACTTTTTAATTTATAATTTAACTCTCATCTAGTTTCATTGAACTAAAAAAGATCCAATTTCTCTGTTTTGGGTAATGAATAGGCTGCCTTATATGGCCCCCACCCCACACACACATGCAAAAATCACACTATATCAATTCATTTAAGTAAAGTAAAGTAATCCATAAAGTATCTTTATTGCACCCCCCCCCCCTCCCCCTCACACACAAAACTCTTACTAATGGCTCTTATATCAACTTCAAATAATATACCAAGATGTATAAATTCAAAAAATTGTCCAGATGAGAAGTGCATTTTTATTTATTTCAAAAAGTTGCCATATCCAAATTTGCGCAGAAAATTGTAAAACACATTTTGGGATATATTTTCCAAAAAGTTTAGAAAATAACATTTATTTACATTGTAATGAGATACACAAACCTACCAATACTTTTTCGGTACTTGTAAAAACAAAAAGAAATATGTAACATAATAATTTCCAAAAATAACCAGCCATAACTGGTTCATCTTGCAAATATTGCAAAAATTATTTTATAAATCTACCTGTAATTATTGTAAGAATCTAAAATTTTATGTACATAAAGCATTGTTTTATCGCACTTCTTCTTGAAAATGAATTATTGACGTTTGATGAAAAAAAAAAAAATGAGACAAGAAATTATAAAAATTGAAATAGTATACAGAACGTGACAAATCTTTCAGATAAACATCCATTTTTATTTGTGAACGAATTCACAACAAATCTTCAAACAAATTTTTACAAATTTTATTAGATTTACGAATAAATATTTCATGGGAAGCTCATTTTTTTTGCACCTGATAAAAACAAAATTGCAATTTTCACTGATTTCTTTTTTTTGTTAATACCTTTTTTGATTTTGAATAAAGTTAGAAATGGTTATTTTCGTATAGTTGTTTTTTTAGATGCCAATAATGTTTTGATTTATAATTTAACCTTGTCTAGTCTCCTTGAGGTGCATAAAACGGTTTTTGTGTTTTGGTATAGTATAGGCCCCCCCCTAATGTGTTTCCCCTATAAATGGGTACCCCATCTTAACTTGACTTTGTTCAAAAGAGGCACCCTTGAAAAAATTTCAGCCCCCTAGGCTCAACGGTAAGGGCACGCATAAATGATACACACAAACTTTATTTTATATACAGAAGATGATTACATTAACACAAGTACAGATATTATATAATCAGTTAGAGAAATTTGCAGCGTGCAGCTATAAAAATACTCATCATTAGAGATGTTGAAATTGTATATATCCTTCTGAGTTTAAATCAATGATAAAATTATATGATGGAAACTTTACTAGGCAACATGTATACTAAAATAAATCACTATATAAACGAAATTATTTCATGTGTGCTAATAAGTTTGAATTTAATAAGAACGTTTACATCTTGCAGATTAACAGTATATACTTTTTGTTTATGTTTATTTTTTGAGGATTTTAACATCGTTCCCATCAAGCCTTTTACTTTTGATATTTTTTATGTAAAACAAAATAACGGGATAATAACAGTTAAATAATAAAAAAAGATTTTAAATTTCATTATGTCCATACAAAACTATATTATTAAATATGTATATTATTTAATATAGAGATACATAAGTAAGGATCCTCTTCGGAAAGAGGCAACATGTTTGGTTAAATAAGAATGAATCAATAATATGCTTCTTAAATAAACACACCCTTGATCTATAAATAACTAGGGATTAGATATTTATAGAATGCAAGGAGAATAATGTTTAAAATTCTCTAGAAAAATGCCATCGTTAATAATTACTCTAGACAAAAAATGAAGAAATTGCATTTTAAATAAATAAAAACTTCTAAAGTAAATAATTTTGTTTCTCTATTGATATATTAGTGTCTCTACACCCTTAAGTAATGATCCTTTTTTACCAAAGCCATCATTTTGAAAGTTTTCAAAATCAATTTATTTTTTACTTTTAAAATAAATTTAATCAAAATTCTGAGCTATTAAATTGTTATGACTTAATTGAGCAAAAACTGTTGGTTTAACCTCTCTTATATATAAGTCAACATTTGCTGTATTATTATAATTATAAAGTATTACATCTTCCATACAATAAAGTAACCGGAGCGTGAGTAAATAAGGAAATAAATCCATTTAGTCATAAAGGAGAGAATGGAAGTGGAAGAGGTGAAAAATGAGAGGAGGTGGTACATGATATCTCTCTTTGTGAGAAAGATGCTCTTATGAATTCCAAAGATACGTCTTTTGGTAATGCTACAACCTTATGGACTAAAGCAATAGAGCTAGAACTAGACTCAATAAGTTTACAAGTCACACACAGACCTCTTTTTACGTCATTGAGAAGAATTTTGAAGGAAGAGGTCAGTTCTAGAGTTAAATTACATTGCATTGCTAATTTTCTTAATAGAAAAGTAGTAGAATTTGCCGTTAATGTAGAATCAAAAAACTTATGACAGAATGGAACGTTCCTGTACCTTTTGATGTAAAAGTAACAAAAATCAAAGAAGTGATTTCACCAGAAACTGTACGTCATTGTATAGGCCTTTTTACAAAAATAAAGTCCATTGAAAAATTAAAAAAAAGATACGACGAGAATTTCCAGGTACATAACCAATAGGGAAATATTGAACTGGCCCGAGAAAACCCTATAGGCAGCCAAACTCCACATGTAATTCTTAGAGTGATAGGAAACTACAACAACCTCCATAGCTATTTTCCAATAGATCAAGATATCAGACCGCCTTATTTCTCAAGAAGAACAACGCACTGTGGCAGATGCTATATATTACATTTAGGTCACCTGTTAAATGAATTTGAAAACAAATATAAGTCTCCATCAGAATATTGTTGGTGGCTTGTGTGGAAAATGACTGGGAAAGATAAAGAAGGAAATAAAATTTCCTCAACAGTTGAGTATGATGCCGGAGAAAATACGAAGAAAACAAATATGATGAGAGTTGCCTCATTAGTCCCGATTTCAGAAAGTTCTGAGCATAGTGAAGAAACAAGAGTAGTAGAAATATCAACAAATATTTTACTTGTAGGGGAGGTTCGAGATATCGTAGCACCGAAAAAAGGTATACTAATGTGCGGTTTATTTTGATATATCTCATAATATGAGAGAACAAAATAAATTCATTGCATTTCTTACATACTGTAAACAAAGACCTCTGCCACTAGTGATTGGATGTGACTCCCATGCTCATAGCTCCCTTTGGGGTTCTTGAGTAGGTGGGTGAGAAATTGAAATTATGCACTCAAAATATTGGAACTACACCTACATTTCAAACTGAACGTGGCTCAACTCCTATTTACATTACGATTACAAACAGGGTTAATTATGAGTTGGTGGACATTGAGTATTCACATAGTGATCACTAATCCCTGAAATACTCTACAGGTAGATATGAACCAGTCGTAGAGAAATATCGTAACCTTATTAAAGCCTAATGGCAAAGATTTGACTATTTAATACTCGGAAAATTATATGATCTGCCTAACCCCATAACAAGCAGCCTTGAGATTTCTTCAACAGATTGGACTGGGGCTATTCATGAATTACTGGATTTAATTGCTCTTTTCAAGCCGGCAAGGAGGTCTGGACCGGTTCCTTGGTAGAACAAAACATTCGAGTCTCGTACATCAATTAACGCCGTGTACTCGGAGGTTAAGGTGGTCAATGCCTCCGGGATTCTTAACGAAAAAAACCAGTGAGTATACTAATATTTAAAAAACGTTGAAACGTCTTAGCTGCTGTGAATATCGTAGTCAATATGACAGTATCCGTAGTGTTTCTAGGATGGGTTGATCGGTAGAGCCTAAACAACTGCCACTTTAGGATTTCTCTGTGATGTTAATGTAACAATGACCGACACCCCTGAACTAAACATATAAAATCTTTTAGTTTATCCTGACCTGGTTTGGGATGAATTTTTAGTGAGTTTGCTAAACGAGATCAATGATTTGGATGGTGTTATCACGTTGGAAAAGCTACAAACTTCTGTTTTCTCCTTTCATAGCTTTAAGTGAGCGGGCACTGATAGAGTTTCCCCTTGGGAACTAAAAAACCTTTCCATAAAAATGCTGGAATATCTTTCTCGCTTAATAACTTATTCATGCTTTATTTTAAAACACTTCAACAGATTCTTTAATGGCATCTTCGTGAACGATTGCCCCTATATCTGTATGCACAGCACGCTTTTAAAGCTCGTTGATATAAGGAATCAGCTCCTGCCGAAGTGACCTACCTCCTTAGAGCAACTGTTTACGGCAAGAAAATCATATAACTCTTGCAGTCAGTCTCGAATGTAGTGGATCCATTGATAACATTTTCTTTAATAATGCATTAATAGGACTTCAAGCTCATGCTGTTAATCTCCTCAACTTCTTTTGGTACGATAAATATCCTGAAAGAGAGAATTGTCAACACCACTCTCCGAGGAACTACGAAGAAAGTATGCCTAACCAGGGGTAGTACACGGGGGGGGAGAGTACTGTCTTTATTATCTGGAAGGAAAATCACTAACAATGATATATTGGTCAAGTTCGAGGATACTAAGGTCAGAGTTGTCGGCTATGCCGATAATGTCCTCTTCATCGTTGTTGGACTTTATGTTCTATGTATGGTTCATACTATGAATCAAGCTTTCATGACTCATGACCAAGTACTCTGGGTTTACCTTATTGTTGTCAAACCTGCCTTAATATATGGATCCCTGACACAACATTATGTCAGGGCAACAAACTCTTCTTGACAAAATCCAGAGCCTAGGAATGCTTGGTCTCTGTCATCCTATGCATTTGACACCCACACGGGCGTTGAAGGTATTCTTTAGAATTCTCCCCATTTTCTTAAAGACAGAGGGTCTTGCAGCTATGGATCATCTGCGCATGGGCAACATCTTCCATGATAGTATTAATAACTGGCGTCATTTCAAAATGAAGAGTGTTCCGTGTAATTTTTCTCAGGATAAAATTATTTCCAATCTCGTTCCTAAGCTCGAAAATGACAAAATAAATGGAACGAAAATATGGAAATTCCCCTTTCTTGATAAGAAGATTGAAAACCAAACTCATATATTCTCAGTTAGATCGAGGAGCGATCAAAGCGTTGGTTCAGGATTTGTAACCGCAAGAGATGATCAAGTAGTGTAGAAGCTTCTATAACTATCATTCCTCAAAACAATGTATTCTAAGCCGAGCAGCTTGCTATAAAAGAGGCTCTTTCTTGGATTGAATACAATCTTCAGAAATGGGGGATTTTGCAACTGGTCAGACTCTCAAGCAGCAATTGGAGTATTGCGGTTGATAGAAACAAAGAGTTCCCTCGTCCAAGATAAGAAAACTCTTTTGAGGTCGTTAGCTATTGAGGCCCTTCTCTCCCTTTGCTCATTTCCGAAACAAATGTCAGACAATTTCTTGGATTTTTCGATTTTTCGTCTCTAGACTCTCCATTTTTTTAATGAGTCCTGATATCTGGGTCTGGCTGAACAATGCACCATCCCTAGAATACGTTCTGGACGAATTGTAGTAGGATACTTAATCCCGAAAACTATTGCGAGGGCACCAAAAGTTAAAGTTATTTTTACATGTGCTCGTACTGATTATATGTTTTATATGAAGTGTAGGAATAAATGTTTAATTCAATTACCTCTTGTAATAAAATGACCTATTTAACAGTAGAAAGCACAGTAAAAACTTTATCATAGTCATAGTTATTAACCTATAAAGACATAATTTTTTTTGTTAAAATCTTTATATTTTTTTAAAGATTTATCGAAAATGTTATATAATATGTCAAAAGTAATTTAATAAACATATAAATCAGAAAATTAACAACCGTTAAAGCATAAAATTGAAATTAAATAATTATCAGTCGTTAAAATGACGGCTATGGTATTTCTAGTTTTAAGAACAAGAAAAATTTATAATGCCGTCAAATTTATTTGAATAATATAACGATTATGAACTTTTAGTAAATTCAATTTACACTTAAGTTCATATACAGTCATATATATAGCTATTGAACCCATTTATTTAACTCACCCCTAATATTTTCAATATGATGGAGATCTAGATTGAACAAAAGCCAGTACAATACCTTAATCTTAATCTTTTCAAGCCACGAAGATGCAAATTTTCTGGAGTGGTTTGGGTCATTCTCCTGTTTGATTAACATCTTACGACAAAAGCCTAAACTTTTTATGGAGTATTTTAAAGTTTCGTACAAAATATTGACATAATCATAATTTTCCATTTTTTTTATTCACTCTGACAAGCTTTCCAGTACCTTTGGAAGAAGAGCAACCCCAAAGCATGATTTATCTACCACTAAGCTTTACTGTAGGTACTGTTTTACGATAGAAGAAGGCTTCTCCAGATTTCCTCCAAACGAACTGGGTAGAACTAACACCATCTGACCACAATACTTTTGCCGAAAAGGTCATCTCCTTGTCCAAGTTTCATGCTTCAAAAATTGTACAATCTTCTCTCTGACTTGAACACAATGTTATTTGGTCTTGGCCATACAAGAGAATACTGATATAGCTCATCACATCCAAAATTATTCTCAAGGGAGGATTTAAAGTACTTATATTCAGCTCTCAACTATGCTGATCGTCTAGTTTTAGTAAAAACATATGAAAAGTGATATGGTAGGCTCAAACGAAAAAAATACAACAAATATCTAAAACTGATCATGAAAATACCCAAAACTTTTTAGTGTACCAATATTTATGAACAGTGTAGTATCTAAAAAACAAATAGATCTTGACGAAAAGCTATCTCAAAAACAACATTTAGTATTTTTTAATGAACGTTTATGAAACGTAGTAATTAGTGCAGCCCAATATATAACTTGGAATATTAAAATATCAAAGGCAAAATCAAAAAATATGTGGAACACGAATACATATTAAGGTGGTCGTACTTTTCACTTTTTCGAAAATCAAAACCGGTAGTATTTTTTTCACAAACATTTTACAAATTTAATTTCCAAAGAGATAGAATAACTTTAAGCTACATCAATTTCACTTTAAAAACTACAGAAAATATTTTTTATTTGTGCACTTAAAATTAACTAAATAAGTAGTAATTTCAAAACTGTTTTATTTGGAAAATACTTCAAAATTCATACTTTTATGTATTAATCTTATGATGGAAATAAATTAATGCTATATTTCATTATTTTTATTTTATGTATAAAATAAGATGAAATAAATATTACAATCCAGAATTATTTATTTACAAAAAATTTGTTTCATTAAATGATGGGAATATTTAAATTATATTTTATTCAATTAAAGAGTTCTACTTTTTTCTTTCAATTTATCTTTCTTATAATTTATTTAATTTTAGAAGACTATGGAGGTCTTGGTTGGAGTCATTCTTTGACATCTCTCTCCTGCTGTCCTCCTAATTCCTAATTGCTCCATCTTTTTTTTCTTGTAAGAAATACAATAAAGAAGCTGCAGTGACCATTTTCAAAACCCTTCCACAACTTTGTAGAATGTATGACCATTTCAACACTTTCATTGATGTTTGAATAGATTTCTTTGAATCAGAATTTGTTAAGGAGCATTTAAAAGGTGGCTCTGATACTCCTTCTGCCCAGTTGATCAGGTGCCCCACTGTTTATATGAGGTGTTTTTATGATGCTGACATATAGTTTACCCGGTTGACCGTTTGATCCATTATCTCCCGCTTATAGCCAGGATTCGTTTTACCCATACGATTATCTCCTTCTGGGCATCAGAGCAAAATAGAGCTTGTATAATCATTTAACTGAGAGTATACCAACCAGATCCTTTCACTGTTGGCATCAAGAGTTCACGCACCTAAACTTTTCTGGGACGTGAGACTATTAAGTGAAAATATGCCGGGCCTTGGTAATTCTATCCAACAGTACTTCCCCTTGGTATTGAACCAAGATGGTATATGGTATCATACACAAGAATTGTAAATTCAATTATAAATTGCAGATTTTTCCTCTTCAGCCCGTAATTTGATATTAAGGTCTTAAAAGTCTCTAAAATTAGTGAGTCAGGAGCTGTGGTAAAGAGGTCCGATCTCTAAGAAAGCAATCTTTCCAGGAAAAAACTTCTTCCTCGATAGTAAACACTATCATATGACCATAGTGCTAATCTGTATATTGAATAACTTCATCGTAAAGTTTGACTAGTGGTGGGATGATTAATATTCGGGGAGAGGAACTTTCCTATTGGTCCAAATAATTTACCATCTTGGAAAGTTGGGCCATCAGGCTCAAGAATTAGACAATGTAATAGAAATTCATTATTATGTAGACTAAACTCGAACCAGACCAGTTTTCTCTCGAACATCATTTCAAGTTTTCGCATAACTCCAGTATTTACACCACTGTTAACTTTTGTTGAGACCCCTCCGATGGCCATGAAGCCCTTATCAAACCCCATCTCCTTTTACAATTTAATTATAAACTTTACAATTTGTGTAGCATGTGATTCTTCTTTGTTTGCTTTCGTTGGTATAAAATTGAACAAGTAATTACTCCCAGGCTCAATTAAAACCTATAGTGCTCTTGCTTGATCATACCCATAAATGCATGTTCACTGCCCATTTCTTCCATCAGCACATTAGTCAAGTTGATTCTTCCAACAAAGACAATATAGGAGATTGGCTCCTCCACTCTACACCTCTTCTCAAACTCGTATCTCATCTCTTTCATCAACTTCTCCTGCACTCTTCTAATCTTATTTTTGTAAATGATTTACATTAACATTTTATTAAATTAATTAATTACTCTGCTATTACGTGTGTTAACTAGTAAAAAGTCGATGTCAATTTTGTTAAATAGATTATTTGGCTATGGATAAATAAAATATATAAAAATTAACTTAAACTACCAATTGGGCTCAATTATGACTTTTATATATACACTAAGTATAGCATAATCATATCGTAAACTTACTTGACTTAATGTTAAGTTATGATTAAAAAAATAATATTTAAAAATCATCACATAAAGAGCAACATTCTTTTAATATGAAAATTTATAAATTACATATGGAAAGCTAGCAATGGAAAATTTAGAAAGCTTAAGTTTATCATATTTTTTTGAAAATTAAATTTATGAAATTGACGTGAAAAAAAGACAGAAAAAATGCAACCAGTTTTTGATTTTCGAAAAAAATGAAAATACGACCCAGCCTAATACATATGCTTACAACTTCGATCAACATGAATTTTATGAAGCTGATACATATTTGGGTAGAAAATTCATATAACTAAATAATAAGTCAATTTTAAATTTTTTATAAAATTAAACCATGTAAATTCAGTCATAGAAGAGTTTTAATAAGATCCCTTTTACCATTCTATAACATTTCTCAACGCCATAACAATAAATACAGCATCAGGTAAAACTTGAGAAAAAACTATCATTTTCTTATGATATCTTTGGATCTTGGATAAGATGTCGTTTGACACCAATAAACTATTTTATTGATGTCTAGGATATTTTAATGATTTTGATCTCTACACAATAAATGATCAAATAATATTGAAATTAAAACAGTTAAAGGTGATTACAAATGATTACGTTGATAATCAGAGATAAATATATTAATTAAGCGTAATGGATCAAAATAAATTCCAAAAAAATTTCTTTCGACCACGTCTAGTCATTCAAGGATGAAATTATTTCGAATATTTTATCTTGCTTTTTAATGATAAAAAAATGATTTTTTTTAAATATTCAAATAATACCATTATATTGTAGGAAAAAATATCATAAGTAATCGGTAACTTTGGACAATTAACATTAATTATCAAACTGTCTATATTCGCCTGACCGGTGTATCTTTAGAAAAAGAAATACGTGGAGATGATAAAAGGATTTTTATTGGAAGTTCAGATTAGTGAGACAGAAGTTGATTAAAATATTCTGTCTGATGCAATGAATAATTGTATAGAAAGTATAAACAGAAATAAAATTATATCTTAGAGATATGAGTATACTCCAGCCTACAAGTTTTTGCTGGTCCAAAATTTGGCGACAGAACGCTAGAACTGCTTCCAACTAGTTTCTTTTAAATAAATGTGTTAAATATGTTTGTCAAGATATTAATCTAAATTATTTTACCCCTATGTTTAAAAGAAATAAGCTGATTGCTTAGCTTTTTATTACACACAAATAGTCAATGCAAGTTGAATAATATTTCTGTAGTTGAAATTCCCGATTATTGTATCAATAATATTCTTAATCCGTTAATATAAGAAAAACAAACAAATGTAAAGTTATATTATACAAGTTGTGTCAGCTGATATCATTGCTCATTCGCTAGTGCTACTTGTCGCCTCAATTTCTTTCTTTCTGTATTGCTGTATCGGTTACGTCCTATTATGTAAATATATGTAGTAACTATTTGAGTTGGGTAACACATGCATTACTGAGTAAAGACTCGATCCTCTTCCCCCTAGTTACACATTGCACCATCGTACTTTATTTTCAAACTCAATGCAAAGCAACAAATTTTACCCTAAAACGAATAACCGGAGTAATTAGAGTGGAACAAACAAATACTCTAACAAATTATGAAATTCTATGTTAATTGAGTCTGTAGAGATCATGGTTAATAAACTTTTTGAAATATGTTAATTATAAAACGACTTGCAAGATCGGTTGCAATAAGTAACACTTAAATGTGAGAATGAACATGGACAAAAAAGGGTATTTAAACGATACCCCACCCTATATAGAGTCCATAGTTGGCTCTAGCGGCTTCTTTTTTTGTCCCCCGAAGTAAAAAATTAATTTACAACTACTGTTTTTGATTGACCTTTTGAAGAAGGTCAAAAATAACTGGAAAATAGTCATAAAAAGTCTGAAATTTAAAACCTTTCATAAATGGTTTCATTAATGAGAGAACATCTGAATCAATGTTCTTGAAAGACAGAGTGATTATAATAGAAATGAAAATTCAAAATTCCTTTTTTATTGTTTCGGCAGAGATCATCGTGAATAAAGGTGGCCGTACAACTTCTTAAATAACTTTTTAAAATATGTTCTATATTTATTAATAAAAATTGCGATTATTTTGAGTATGTAAAAAAAAAGAAACCGAAAATCAACATACTAACCCTTGAAATTTGAAAAATGTTTTGGTGAAGAGCTGCTTAGTTAGCATAACGTTTTATAAGAATAAATACAATCTGTTGTGTCAAGGGAGGAGGGGGAAGTAAACAAGGATATTGGCAAAATTACTCAAATGTCAATCAACAATTCTACTCTGTGTCCAACAAGGATTTTCAATTATACCTCTATAACCAATCCTTAAGGTTACTCTCCATTTTTAATGAACACTCACAAATTTTCAAATGTTTTGAATAAGTGAATGAAGTAGAAAAACACTTTCACTACTCAAAAGTTAAATGATAATGACAGCAGCTGAGGAAAAAAAAAATATTTCTTTTGAGTACCAATTCCAAAAAACAAAACAAAAAAACACAAGATTTTCATCACTAATTATTTTTCATTAGTTATCGAATCAGCCACAAATCGAACACTATTAACCTCGTATTTTAAAGGAGTTACTTTTTAATTCCTTACAAACCTTATATAGAAAAGGAATTTCTACTTCAATTTATATATTCTATTTTCTGTTAAAAAGTATATACCAATTTGGTTTCTATATGTATATAGGAACACATATTTATCTTTTTATTAAGAAGCTCATGCAAGGTTTAATGACTCTATGTATATTAGGGTGGGGTATTTTTTAACTTTTTTGAAATTTTGATTACGACTAGTATGGAAAAAATATAATGTGGTATGAAAATTATCTATGCAATGTTGTATTGCCCGTTGAGGTCGTTTTTAGGTTGAGCATTTCAATTGAATAATGAATAAAGACAAAAACTCTTTACTTAGTAAACATACATACACAAAACATTATCAATTACTTTGCTTGAATTATTATAGATATACATTTTTATAACCTATAAAATATATTTTATTTAAAGTTGTTCTATGGAGCAAAAAAAAAGGAAAAAAAAATATGCAAAATTAAAAATCTACGTTTTGTGCCCATCATTTTTTATATTTTTTTATTTACACATCCCACATCAGTTAAAAATTATAAAAGTTTGTTATCCAATACAGAAAACATAAAATGTCCCAATAATAATTATAAAAATAAAAATTCAAACAAGTAAATGTAAGAATTTCATGGGTTCTTTTACTTCCTCTCTGGAGCCTTTACAGAAAACGGTGATATCATCAGCAAATAAAAGACATTTCAGAAGTATTCTTACCGATAATATACTTTTTATCCTTGAATACAAGTTTATCATCTCCCATAGACCATTCATAGCTGTTATGAAAAGAGAAGGGGAAAGAAGATCTCCTTGTCAATCCCCTCTAAAGATAGAGAATCTATCAGATGATCCCGGAATACCAACTATTGTTTAGGAGCTACTATTGCAGAGATCTTTTCCATGAAACCCTCCGGGAAGCAAAAGAGTGTCAATTGTTCGATGATGCATTTATGTGAAACCGCTTTAAATGCTTTCTCAAAACCCGCGAGTACCGCTGCATACATACTTCCTGTTCAAGAGTCAGTAGGATCCTGAATTGAGCGTTGAATATCTTATATTAAGCGAAGGTTCATAAACCCTTTTTGAGCCGGAGAGATGTATGCTGGAGTATGATGTATTCAAGAGAGCGATCGGCTGTAATTTTTTAATTCATATTGGTTTCTATTTTTTTCAGGATCAAATTCAGAGATTCACAACTCATCAAATTTGAAATAAAGTCTTTTTAAATATTTCCTCGGACACGTTCGCGAGTATTGGTGATACAAGTAAATCAAACTCTTTATAGAACTCGAAATGCAGGCCTGAGATTTGTATTTCTTTCTATAACTACGCAGAAAAATTTGAATTTTATCCTGTGTAATCGGTAAATCCAATTCCTCCATAGTGTTTGGACTAAAAAAATCGCTGTGTTTTTCGTCCTCTCTTCTAGGGTTCCCATTTGCTGAACAGAAACTGTTTCCACTTCGTTGGGTCCTTAATTAGTCTGCAATCGTAGTAGAAGTCACAGAGGTTTTTAGACTCGCAGTCTGCACAGCCGTACAAGTTTGTGAAAAAATTGCTAATTTCTCTCCAAATTTCGTAGGGCTTTTCTGTAGTTCGTATCATTTTTTTACATTTGCAGAAATTAAAGATCAAAAAAATGTCCTTGGTTATTCTCTCTTTTTGTTCTATAGGATAGCTTTAGAAAAAAAAAATGAATAAATATTTTTTATAGGTTATAATTATGTTTACTAAAATTAATCAATACAAAATAATGATAAGTCCTATATTTCAATGATTTTCTACGAAAAAAAAACAACTTTTGTCTTCTTTCAAACTTTGAACTATTATCTTAGCAATTGACAACTTTTCCGAACTTGACGTAATCGAATTTTGAAAAATATTGAATGACAAAGCGCTCTAATGTAATTATTTTCTCAAGGATTACATTTCGGGCGACATTGATCACTCCTTCCTTATGGGGCTCAAATATTTATACTGTACAAAGATTCAGTGTATATCAACTTAAAAGCGGACGAGTTAAAATCAAGTCATAATATGTACATTGTAAATGACATTAATAACGTAGATAAATTCAACTCAAAATGTAGTATTTCCCATTAATTTGTGATATATGCAGGTATGTTATATACTCTTTCCCACAAACTTCATTTGTGCAATTTTTTTACTTTATTGCATATCATCGAAATAACTTGATACTGAAATATGTCTACATATAATATCGGTGACTAATTCAGATACAAAGTTTGTCGTTTGAATTATGAAATAATTATCAAATCTTTTTGAATATACTTTTTTTCGTATTCTTTTATTTTATATTTATTTCATTCTGCTATTTATGTATCGTTTATAGTATTATTTATAAATTATCCATCGCCTACACAATAAAAAGAGTTAATTTCAGTATTACCATACATTTGTAGTTACAAATATGAGAAAAATGCATATTTTTGAAGGAAAAAAAAATGCAAAGGAAATCGTGACGTTATTTACTGCTTCTACATCTTTGATGCGTGTTTTGATATTGCTAATAATATTTCTCTATCGAAATATATATGTAAATTTGTCAAATTTTCAATTATTGTTTTTGGAATGTATATATTTATTTCATCAATAACTATAAGATGAGCTACTCATATAGTAATAAGGTCAAGTAGGTCAAGTAATACTATTCAATTTATTCAAATAAATAATATTGTTTGGGAAATATGTACTTTTTACTTTGAAACATTTAAAAAGAAGATAATATTTTAAAATATTTGGACAAAAAAACAAGTGCACTATTCATAGTACAAAAAAAATTATATAATACGTTTTAACGTGTCGTAAGTAAAGCAAACCCTTATCAATCAACTTTCATAACAATAAACACCCTTTTTTATTACTATTACGGGTACTTTTCTCGCAGATCTGTCGAGTTGGTACATCAAAATGTGCAACTCTAACACCAACTATGACTCTAGTATTATGAATTTCACCAACTCAGGCTCCAACACAAATTATTATTTTTTAATAATAATGTTTACGGCAATATAAGTACCATTGAGTAATTCGAGCCTTTATATGTACTTTAATTATACATTTAATTTATACCTATCGGTAGATATTACTTATATGTTGTAAATAATTGTGCTATGCTTCAAGAAAATATTTGGAATATGAGATATTTAAATGGATGAACAAAAAATAAAATTGATCAAATTCTATCTATTGCTAATACATTCATACGTTTGAAAAATAATTTATTGATGTATTTGAAACCAAAATAATTTGGAAATTTGTGAACTAAATATAAAAACTAGTTGACTTAATAAGTTTCATAAATGAACAGTACTTATCACCAATAATTTATAACCATTTAGAAAATAGCGATACGGATACTAAATATGAGTCTTAGATTATAAATAAGTTTTATTAACATAATTTTTAATAACTTTTGTGGCGTGAGTCGGAGTTGGTACATATTTTCCAACTCCTAACTCCGACTACACCAAAAATGGCATTAACTCCGACTTTTACTCCGCATCCCTGTTTTCACGTTTTGAATCGATCAAAATATTAAATGTAACATTTCGGTCATTTTAAAGGTATATTACTTTAATCTAATTATAATATTAGTATTTATTAACAATTCTTATTTTTTAAAGCCATTTGCTGAAATTTTATACGGATTTATTGAAAGTTTGTCTATTTTATATTGTAAAAATATCATGTAGAAGACCTTAAAACGGCTTCTCTTTTGATAATTATGCAATTTATGGCGTCAGTAAACACACGTAATTAACTCTTTTTTTTTTTAAGCAATCAAATTTTTGGGTAAAAACATTAAATAAATTTTAAAAGATTTTCTGATAACTTTTCCAAAAACCTCGTTTGGTCTATTTTTAATTAGAAATGCGAATTTTCTCAGAATAACTTATAAAATTAAAAGACTTCAAGGGCGATGCATATCTATAAGCCTGGGTCAACATGGCTTTAACTTTTTATTTCTTCACTTTCTACAATAAGGAACATTTTTTGACAAGGTCCTCCCAACATTTCGAAACAAACTAATTTAAGATCCACTTTCATACATATGCACAAACTTTCAACCAAATGTCATCATTTGGATGTCAGCCATCTTGAAAGAGGCATAAACAACATTATTCTAATAGAATAAAAACCCTTGTTCCTCTTTTATGAAGAAAAATGGTGAGTTATTGCCTTGTCATAATAGATCTTACAAACATGAGAACTTATATATACCTTCACCGCCAATCAAAAATCCATATCTCCTTATTAGGTAAATCTCTGACTCTAAGATGTACAAAAAATATACATTTACATGTACATTGTGTGGCCAATAAATTATTTATTACTTTTGCAATGATCAAATATTTTTCACCGACTTTTCTTTTACATTAATTATAAAAATTAATTCAATTCATAGGGAATTTCCCAATTTTTTAAGTTCATTATATTTTAATCAAATATCACGGGTTTTCATTTATATCAATTTGTACTACACAAGTGTGAGCACCTTTTTCAGTTCATTTCACATAAAGTAGAATAAAGTCAAAATGAACAAAATAATTTTGATGAAATTTTCTGACTACAACTTTGTTCCGATTTTAAACAAAAATCTACAGTTAAGTGAGTCATGGAAGAGCTGAGGAATATGATACAAATTTTGTCCTCAAAAGACTTTATATTTTTGGAAAGGACGCCCATAACCATTACTCCAGTAGAATTGTCCTACACTTGTGTTTCGTTTAAGATTGGACATTTTTTAGGTTCTTTTTGGCTGCTCAAGTGGTTATTGTGTGGGCTAAAGACACGTTGAGAAGGAATATATTTCGGAACACTGATCAGTGTAGAAAAACCGTTGTCTGAAGATCATCTTCCTAGACTTTGTCAAAAGATTTTCTTATAGAGGTAGGTCCATGGTGTGCCAATATATCATAGTTTTCGTCTTTGATGAGACTTTAACCTTGTTTATATTTTCCTTGGAATAAAATTTCTTTGCCTGTCATGCGTTTTTGAACATTACGTCTGACCTCCAACAAATTCTTGGAATTATCAACAGTAGTTCAGTTGTACCTCAAGGACTTGAATTTGGCACTGAGTGTCAGAGCATATTTCTATTTTTTTATTTGGTCTTCCATAATGTACTTTATTTCCAATTTTTTTTTCAAAATAAACAAAAATGGAAAAATAGCATGTTAAATTACAAATTATTGCACAAAAATGTTAGCAAAATTAGTGAACCAGGGTCAAGTCGATTAGATAAAGTATTTTTATAACATTTTTTGGTCAATACAGAAAATACCTTGATATACAAGATTAATTCGTTCCTCAACGAAGCTGTAAGTAAATGGAATCAATACCAAAAGAAAAAAAACTAAAATAAATGAGATTGAAGTGTCTCTCAATTCACGTAGTCAGCTTGTGATCAGCTGGGAAATAAAAAAAAACGTATGTCAATGCAACTTTTGCTCGGACTTCAGATAGTATCTCAAAAACTCGTATCTCAACGTATTATAACCGTATGTCCATGTTATGTAATACAAATATGTCTATATGCCTCCTTTTTGGTTAATATACAATCTGTGCCATCAGTAAAATGCCTAACCCATTAATGTATTAAGTTAATGAGTACATGGTCATACGTAAATTAAAAATAAAGTATTGGTTTATCTTATGATAGTCATTATCTGTGCCAAGTTTCATTGGAAAAATGAGGTATTTGGTTTCCTAACACTAATCTCCGGCTAAATTATTTTAATAACATTTTAATCAATATTTGTTGAAAGCATATTATACTCATCATGGATATGGAGAAATGTATCACCTGATTCTATTTTATATAAGTTATTGATATCGAAGATAATAAAAATATTCTAGGGTTTTCAGTTATCAGATAAAAAACTGGAATTGATGAAAACTAAAAGGAATTGAGTTATTTTTGAACATTTTTTTTGCTCATTTATGGGTTAAATTCATAAATGGCATCATAAAATATTTTTTTATATGCAACATTTCAATTAATTTAAATGGGTTGTGTTATTTATAGTATCTACTTCTATCGTTTGTACGAGCTAATTGACACCATTATGAGATATTAAAATTTATTTCTTAATAAATTGTAAAGTAGGTAAAAAATGCAAATGAACCTACTGTTAGTCAATGATGGAAAATAGTTTTCGATATTTATTGATTTAAAAAAATGGAAGATGCACTCTTAATTTATTTTGCATTACTATTTTTTTAGCGTCGAGAAAAACGGAGGCTATGAATTATTGATATTACATATATTATTAGCTCATATATAATCCCTTTTCTGTTACGTTGTAACTACATTTAATAACTTAAATTTAGTTATATAAAACAGTATCAGCTGAAACAGGCTAAGTTGTTGAATACAAGGATAATGTATTCAAAATATTTGATTATTTCAAACAAATATTATTGAAAGTTACTTTGTTACTTTAATGCCGATTGGTTACTATATTTATTTGTTTTTATAAAAGAAATTTTTATTTGGGTTACTTAACTTGTAAATATATCCTAGGAAATGGTTCTAAATTATAAAACTCATGGATGGTAATTATTAGCATTAATGGCTTAATTATTTAAAATATTAAAGTATTATTCATTTCTTCAATCCAATGGGGAAATAGGTTCTAGGCCATTTGGGTAATTTTTTTTGCCAAAGAACAATTTTCTTAAGAGCACTAAGTCAGTGTTTAATGCCATCAATTAATTTATTCATTGAATAAATTTATATACATATAGAATTACTAAAGAAACGGCCCTAAAAAAATTCTAAGCACTTCATGCAATTATCTAATTTGGTTAATTGTGATACGTAGGAGGGTCCAACTCTTTGAAAAAGTTTCAACTCAATAACGATTTCCGGAAAAGATTTGAACTATATACGAATCACATGTAACTGTGTTGTGTTTATATACTTAGCATTATTTTGTATTATTTAGAATATTTAAATATAAAAAATATACATGTAGCAAATGAATAATACGTATTTAATATTCTATCATGTCAAATTGAATTAAAAAATGGTATTGCATATACGATCTTTTCACTAGTTTTAAAATCCATACAGATGAATGTTGAGGTATTTATTGGAGGAATTCATGAAATTTAGGCCGTACCACTCTATTACATTCTGAGATAGAATTAAATGCACGGATATGACGTCCTATATTACTCCGAATACTAAAATATATTTATTGAGAGTTCATTGCAATTTGTATGAGGAGGCGAGGAGGCTTACCTTTTTTTACAAAAGTTATAGGATCTTTCAACTGCAATAGTCTCTAAATATTATTGTCATAATTATGTTTTAGAGTTTCTTAGATTCCATTACAAATTTTGATTCACAAATATCCATTTTTATTTCCATTAGCACCTTGATATACGAGTGTAATTCGTTTTTGGACGGAGCTTGTAAGTGAAAGCAACTATTCACTTGGAAATATCTACAAAAATCATTTAAAGTTGATCTATATTCCTATTAACCAGCTCACATCTCAAGTTAGCTTTGAATCCAGCTTGTTTCTTAAAATATACGTAGGTTGTGGCACTGGTATCTCAAGTTATTACTGCATAAACTTGGTGTTGCAAGATTGCTGCCAGAACAATTAGGTCCAAGGGATCATTGCCTCCCCATTTTTTTAAATTTTTAATGAGTATTTTATCATTATCATCAAAATTATCAGAAATAACAAAGACCCTAAGAAAAATCCAAATCAGATCCCCAAAAAAATTAAAAAAATGATACTGCCCCTGATGACTTCACCATTTTATCATTTGACCCTTCCCACTAGCAAATATATTCAAGTACCCCTAATTAACAACTGATTAATAATTGAGATACTTACATAAATTTGTTACTCAGCAATGCATCAATATTTTATTTCATTTGAATAACCATTTAGTTAAAATCCAAATAAGGTCAAAATTTAGCAATGTGTACACATGTAAAATATTTTTACTCAGTAAATATTTTTTTTTATACTTGAAATTCATCGATTAAGATTATTAGTTTGCTGATATTTTATATTTTGATTTTTTTAACAGGAATGGATGCAATAAGGTATTTATTTGATTTGGTGAACCGAATGGCTTTTAAATATATAATTTATTGAAATGATAAAAGATTTTAAATTCCCATTAAATGTTTTATTGAGTGTGTAAAATTGAAATAAATTAGGCTTCCTTATTTGAACTGCAATATCCCCTTTCAACATATTATTATTGCAGTATCCCACGTATTTTGTAAGATTATTTTAGTTTAGTGCATTCAATAAATAAATTGTACAAGTATATTTCAAAATTTTGACGTTATCACGAACATTAGGTAATATACTTAGCAAAATCAGTTTATTGGTAAGAACAAATTTTCCGAAATTGTTTCCACTGTTATCATCATAATTTTATTTTAGATGAAAAAACATCTTAAATTATAAAGTAAAACTAGTGATAGTTTGCTTAGGAGGATTAAATGTAATTCCATAATAAACATACAATTATAATTGAGGATCGACATCGAAATAATTTTTGTCTTTATCTTTGCTGTCTCTTGGCTACTTACAGCTGATCTAATAAAACATCATGAAATCTAAGCTGGTCTCCTTCTAAACATTCTTTAAATTGTCAGGATTACCACATTCATTTTCATTACATACTGGATGAAAATGTGTTATACATAAAATTCGTTTGTATTATGAGTATATTAAAAAAACCGAAAATAAACATGGTAACCCTGAAAATTTCAAAAAATATTTTCAAGGAGAAAGTCTTTCTTGTCTGGACGTTGCATTGGATCAGCTACATTCAGCTGTGAAAAAGGGAGGAGGTGAAGGAAATAAGCAAGTACACGGGCAAGAACGACTCTGGTGTCAATCCTCAATTCTACTGTTAGTGCAACAAGTACTTTCAATTATAGTTGCACAACAAATATCAAGTTTTATTCTCAGTTTTTTTATGAGCATACACGAATTTTCAATCAGGTTTTGTATATAATAGAAAAATAAGTTCGGTACCCAGGAGTTAAATAATTATGGCAACAACTAAGGAATAGAAAATTCATTTTCAGATGACCAATTTCAAAAGAGAAAAATACACATAATTTACATCACTAGTTATTCATCACTGGTAATGTTACTTTTTTGATTAATAAGTTACTAATTACATATTTGTCCGTTGAAGAGTAATTTATTATGCAGTTTCTTTAAATTTTCAACTTTAACTTGTTTTGAAGTTTAAAAAAATACATTAATATTCTGTGAAAATATATATCATCTAAAATTATTGCATAACTACAATTCAGGAATGAGTTGCTTTAATTTTTTGTTGCTTGCCTTCTGGTGGGATTATAATCTTTTGAAGAAAATTATAAGAAATAATATTAAAAAAATAGAAGCCATGATTTTTATAAATCGCAAAGTAACTCCTTATTCTATAACTATTCTACTCCACAGTTTTTTTTAAATTAATAAGAGTTCAATCATTCAATGAATAACTCTTTTTAAATTAAAGTTCTTTAAAAAATTTGAAGTGATGAGTATTTTTTTTAAGACTCAGAAAATAAGAATATAACATTAGCTTTTATTTAGCTGGGTCATTCCACGTCAAGTGGTAGTGGACTTTTTTGCAATTTACGGCATAATCATCTCTGATTTTCATGATTCTTAGTGAGCTGGCTTTTCTATATAAAATAAGAAAGTATGTAAAATATTAGAGTTCCGCGACTCACCTGGGCCGTTCTAGGCCTGCTCGAAGTTGGGCCTAATGTGTTGGACCAGTGTTGTTTAGAAGGCCATAACTCCGCCCATAGTGACTCCATTTTAACAAAAGTTACGTCAAAAGATGCACA
Source organism: Lepeophtheirus salmonis (assembly GCF_016086655.4). Lineage (NCBI taxonomy): Eukaryota > Metazoa > Arthropoda > Copepoda > Siphonostomatoida > Caligidae > Lepeophtheirus > Lepeophtheirus salmonis. The sequence continues at coordinate 15,623,995 of NC_052136.2, read as the reverse complement.
AGAACACAAACTTGAACTTATATTTTATCATAATCTTATTTTAATCAAAAATAAAAGTTTGGGACTCTTGTGCAGCCTTTAACATGGCGCCCCTGCCAAGTAGCAAACCTGTTTTTCTTTAAATTTTCGTAGAACATGTATTAGTACATCTTTTCAAACATATCCAAAATTCAGACTGGGATCTTAATGGGATCACTTCCAACAAGAGCATTATTTAGAGTATAAAGAGCTGTTTTATTCCATATTGGTATCATTGTTCTATATTTAAACTCGTATTATATATAATATACATATTTTCTGTTGATTAATAAAATAAAATAGGATTTTTATTTAAGAAAAATATTATTGAAAATTTATATACACTATCAAATAAAAATATGTTTGATTTAATCATTTTCATTTTAAATTATAAAACAGATTCAACTTTTGACTCCTTTGATTCACTATACAATCGAACTTTTAGTGATTGGTCTAATTCGGGAATAAATTAATGAAGTTTTTGTGTACCATAAATGGTTTTTGCAAAACCATACCTTTCTTTTGAAATAGTTTTTTTCTTTTTCATAATCTTCTTCTGTGCAAAAAATATATCTTCATATTGTCCCATGAATATTCGAATAAATTATTCGGCTTTGTAATTTTATTTTTATAAGAGCCTTGGAGGCTGACTTTTGTAGCTTCTCTTTTCATAGTGCTACCTTTGGTTTGATAATACATAGGTTTTTGATTTATCAGCTTTTGGTTGGTCAAATGAACTTTCCCCTAAAAGAGTCAATCACTGATTTAAAGTATCCATTTAAATATTTTTCTCCAAAATGTCATCCTCAGTAAATTTGTTATCAATTTCTATTCCTCTTGGGGAAATAATGTTTCTTTTTCTGTTAGTTATATATGAGACTCTGTTTTATTGAGTGTTTTCCTTGATCAAGTGCAAAGTCAATCACATTCCTTTAAAAAAGAAGAAACTGCACTAAAAGGGGCTTTGAAACATCCCGAAGATCTGTTCTGTAATATTTCTTTTTGTGTGCTTTTATAGGATCTGCACAATACTTACAAAAATCCTTTTTATTTGCAGATGCCATTTTATGAGCTGGTTATATCAATTTTAGAATTCTCTCAGTTAGCTCTAACTGAGAGAATTCAAAGATGTGTGTGGCCTTGTGTTTTCCTGATGATGTCTTGTTGTCTCTTATTCACAAATGTTGACCACTACTGTTATATAACCATTTTATGTTGTTACGTACAGAATAATACAATTTAAAACAAGCCCGCATTATTTTTATGACCAAGACCCAATTTTTTTTTTTTGAGAGGACTTTATATTTTGTGTTCTTCACCATGTTTTAAATTATCAAGATCTACATGTGTACGTACAGTGGGTGTTAAGGAGCCTCCACCCTTTGAAATCAAAGAATCATCAACCATCAAACTTTTTGATCAGATAATATAAAGAATTACGTAACTCTATGTGATTACCTAGTTCAAAAACAATTAACTCATTGGTAAACAAAAAAGGGAATTAAAAAAACTGTTTCTTAAAACCTAACAATATATTATTGAATTGGAGAAAAATAGTCAGTTATTACATGAAAGATTCCCTCAAATAGCGGGTAAGTTGGGAAATGTTATTACCTCTGGACCTTTGAAGAAAATAATCAAAACGTTCTTTAGCAACATCAGTCAAGACATAGAGTAAATTAATTCAAATGTGAGCTTCTTTATTTAGCAGTAGTGTTTTCATTGTATAATTAAGTCAAAAGCTAGTTATTTTATTTATGGAATGTTTCTACGTATCTGTTGAACGAAGATAAAGATATCGTATTGTTCATGTTTTGTTTTGTTTGAAAAATTAATGAAGAACTAAGGAAGAAATAAAAAATATATCAAACCATTTGATATTTCTACTGGCATTGTGTCGACTTGAGTTGATATATTAGAAAAAGAAAACTGAAAATGAAAAAGTTAAGTAGTTACACCTGCACACAACACATACATATTAATTTATATTCAATGAAATACTTCCAGTGTATAATTTCTGTATTACTTATATACTTATCATGTGGTACTATTGTGGCTATTTTTTTGCCTTTATGAGCGCAAATTAGCGAATATTTTGTTAGAACTGTTAGTTAAAAGTCCATTTGTATTCTCAAAGATAAGAAAAACTTCATTAAAAGTTGTGGTTGATTAGAAAAACACTTAGGAACTTCGCCATAAAACTCAAAACTGTTGATGAGGAGTTGCAATCTTGCTTGCTCCTAAAGAAGGAAATATACATTTTAATTAGGTTAAGTGATAAAAATCTTGCCAAAGCAATACATTTTCAGTTGTGAAAGTAGACTCACTATTGGAGTCGAGTAAATTAAGCAATAATTTTTCGAGTTAACACAACTCTATGTAATTTCAACACAGAGACACAAATTCTCACATAGAAAATTACAATCCAAACTGTATATTTCAAAAATCTTTAAAATACCACTGAGTCCAATTTTTTTGATGTATTTTCTTTAAAATGCGCAATTATTGCACAAATGAATATTGAAAAAAAAATGTTCAATGTATCCGCTTTTAGCATCAATAAAGGTCTAGATGCAGATCCAGAAGAAGAAAAAGGTTGACGAGGCATTTCCTTGGCATTTGGTTCAAGTTGGAACTAAGTCTGACCTCTAGCGATTTGCTATATCCCAGGCAGCAGAATTTTCTCCATCACCTTAAGATACATGACACTCAAAGCCATTCCTCCTCTGTGAGCTCATTTTTTTATATCTGGAGCAGCCGTCTTCATGATGCCCAAAACTTCAAGAAAGTTTGATGATACAACAATGTTTCTTCTTAAAAAGAGACTCTATCATATAGATACAACAAATCAAAATTGCCTTTGCACGCAAGTAACAATTTTAATTTAATGCCCTTTATATATTTCCAAAAATATGGAAAAACTAAGCAAGTTTGCGTTCTTTCATTAGTAGTAAGTTTTGAGGACCTAAAATCAAGCACTTTCATGGAATATGTGAAAAATTGAATCTTTTCATTTTTAAAATTGCAAGATATTAGCTATTTACGTAACTATTTCACTTTTGATTGGGTGACTAGTACACCAAATCCTGGGGCTGTACACTTATTGTCATTTGATTACATCAGATTATTTTTTTGAATGCTCATTAATTTTCTTCTGAATTAGTAGTATTGAAAAAATAATTCATTATTATAGAAATTATAAAAATAATTTTTTGTAGTCAATTTAAGAGCTAATTGGTAAGTATTCAGTGATATATTCAAGTTTGAAGCCAAAGTATAGCTAGGAGGTATGTGTGTTTAAGCTAGTTGCGACAATAAAAAACAAAAAATACAATAGCAAAAATATTTTGTCTTAAATATCTACTTCGGATATTACTTAAATTACATTAATATTAACATTTGACTTATTTTATATATAATTTAATTTTTCAAGTTATCTTCATAGAAGTTGGAATGGTGATTAATGATTATTTTGGAAAACACCATAAAAACAAAATTTTAGGTTTATAATTTAATTCAACTCTTATTTCTGAGTTTTTTGTTGATAATTGTCAAAAAGTATCTTGATAACCCTTGCGTTTAGGATTGTAAGTCGTAAACCACTTAACTAATGAAAGCAAATAATACATCATTATATGTAATCAAATAATTTAAAAAAATATAGTTCTGCTACCAAAAAATATGGTTGTAAATGACCATAAATATATTTTGATTTGAATTATCACAATTATTATATTTTCAAATTTTGATGAAAAAAATATCTGAACAAGTTAAAATAAATATGTCCTGATAAAAAGAAAGACTAAAGTGAAATAATTATGGGGCTTGGCTGATATGAAAAGCTTAATATGTTCATTTAAATAAAATTTAACATATCAGGATTTTTAGAGATGTAATATTTATAACACTTTCCAAATCTTGTGATGACAAGCCCATTGACGTGTAATATTCATTATCATAACTGGTTATTGATACCTTTTATTTCTTACCCGAAACAAATAGTTCAACTAAACCATTGCTTGCAATATAAAATGGGAAAAAATAAAAATTGAAACTATGCTATCATCTCAATGTCTAATCAAATTATAATGTCGAATTATAAGATTGAGAATAATTTAAAATATAAGACCTCTAGAAATGATTCATTGTGAAATGTTATTTATGCAGATACGTTAAACCTATACATATTACATTTATCATATCTTTTATTTTAAAATTACATTAATTGTTTGTTCATTGAGTAGTATCAAAATTACATTAATTAACTAAGTTTAGAAATGATTAATTTTTGTAATTTGCAAAATCCTCAAGTCTCAAAATCACTTTTAAAACCTAAGCTTTGTAGTATGAAAGGATGTCAAAAAGGTATAAAAAAACATTTTTGATTTGGAAAAGGAAAAACAATTCGTATTATCGTTCTTTTTTGTTCAATATTGAATGGATCGTTGTAGTACTAACATTTAACTTCGAATTCTTGCCTGCTTTTGGTGTACTTTTTCAAAAAATTATAATAAAATAACAATATATTAATGAGAAGGAATATAAGTTTTTATTATTTTCATTGCATTAATGCCATTATGAACGATAAAGATGATCCTTTAAATAGAAGTAATACATTTTATCAAAAAAAAAACAACAATTATAACTGGCAGATGATGTTAATATAGGTCTTAAGTAAGTAGTGAAATATGTCTCACTTTGACTTTTTCCTTGGGCTCTCGGAAGTACCCACCCCTATTGATATCCCGAAAAGTACGCTATCTATCCCCAGTACAGAGTGGGGACACATAACCTGTACTGGGGATATAATTATGGTTTTATCCCCCTTATTTTCGATTTCAAGGTTTTATTACGCAACCAAATGACCGCTGAAAAAATAGTTTTGTTTTTTATCCATCTTTTTAAGGACAAAAAAAGTAGGAGCAATAAAAAAAAATTAAAAAACATACGTAAAATCTCCTCCCTGCCGGTTTCAGTCCGAATAGGCTTCTAATACCGTTGATATGCCCATTAAGACAGCTTACAACATCAATACGTCCACTACAAAAAACCAAAAGTTATTTTGCAATAATATGGGGCACTTCTGACCTATCTCCATGTGGCCTTCCTCTAGCCCTGAGTGCAACCCCCTAGACTTGGAAGTTGGACACATCTTAGAGAACATATCTAACGCACCTTTTATCCAAATTTGGATTGATCCAAGCTGCCATTATGACAGTGTTGTAACTCATAAACACTGCCAAGGCCGGCCTGTCAGTTCTTTGGTATGTCAAGGCTGTTATTGCTTAGGAGGGCAGACATAAGCTAAATGCATCAAAAATTGGTTTTGAGTAGTATTTTCTTGATTTCATAATGATCACTGTTTTCTTAACTTAGTCATACAATTACAATTTTTGGGTAAATACTCTGTTTACGTTACTGAGATAAACATGGATCCGATTTCATGAATAAATTGAAAAACATTTTACTTTTTAAGAGAATTAGTTTTAATGTATTGAAAATATATCAAACTATAAGTAAATTAGTTATTGGTACTATTTAAGTTATTTGCATCTTCTCATTATTACTTTTGTTTCCTCACTCATTGCAAATCTTGTTAGTAGAGTAAGCAAATAATAATCAAAGTGCAAAAAATATTAAATGCCAATATACTAACTGAATGATTGTTATAAGAGATGAGGTATTCTTAATATAATAAGCCATGTAAGAGCGGTTGTTGAATGAAGAAGATAATGATCCTTTAATTTAAGATCATAAAATTCAATTACTCTAAACAAGAAGTATTATGCATGCACATACTTAGTTTTGAGTAGCACTTAGATAAGAGTTTTTATGGGCTATAGAAATTATGGAAATAGCCATGCAAAGAATTTAATAATTATTATTTAGAACGTTATTTGTTTACAAAATATCTTACATAGATGACATCATAATGGAAGTTGCAAATGAGGACATGTTTATACACTATAATGGTTCTCATTTTCTTTTTTTCATAATGTAACGAGGACATAGTTATTAAATGTTCCTTTCGATAAAAAATGAATAATTATAAAGTTTTTAATTATTTTAAGAATACCCCAAAAGTAAACATTGTTTCAAAAATCAATCTCTAAGACTGATTGGTTCGTGATGTCATCCCTTGCTATAAAAACTTTATCAAACTCAAACGAATCTTTATTAATCAAGTGCTACTTGTCTTCTACTCCACACGTTCAAATAAATCTATGATTTCTACAGGCATCGATAAGTCCTTGCTCTTACTTAGATTTTTATATATTATCTACAACTAATCAAGTTTTCATTTTAAAAAGTTTGAGTATCTTCTGCAATGTCCAAAAATGTCTTGATGCGTTTGATGAATGATATCTAATGATATCAGAGGCCCAGTCCCAAGTAATCTCGATCGCCCTAGGAATCTTCAACTCAAACGCTACATAATCCTTATGTGAAAAAGTATGTCATTTTAGAAGTGTTGATGAACAAAAAAATGATTCAGAAAACTAAAACTAAAATAAGATAGAATAAAATTTGAGTCCTTTTGAGATTAGTTTAGAGGTTAAAAAGGGCCTGTTGTAAATTGGGCACGCTTTTTTCCTCTACTCTCCATTTTTAATAAGAAGATTATTTTACTGGAAAACATTGGTATGAATTTTTTTAATGAAAAGATAAATTTATTTTGATATAGATAGATTTGAGTAGTTTGAAATTAAAAAAGTACCCTATCAATTCAATAAGAAAAAACAGTTGTTAAGTGTGATCTTTTGTATTCTTTGCAGCCATCGTGGTGTTAATTTCTCTTTCTGATGTATGTATTATTGCCTATATTTGTTGTAAATTGTTTTAAAAATCCATACAAAACTTATATACATAAATATGATTATAATATTCACATAGCCCTTCTGCGATTTTAAATTTAGAAGGTTCTCAACTTTATAGCATTTATTCATTTTCTCCCCCAAAAATCCTACAACAGTCTTTATATTATATTTATGTTAATAAGGGTCTTAATTCAGGTGTACAATATGTCTAGCTTTCTACTTCTCCTCGTGCTATTTTTTATTACAAACTACTCAACTCTAGTTATAACTAAAAGAAGAAAAATGAGCTCTAATTGCAGTAAAGTGACATTATCATTTTTGGAACAAACTATTGTATAAATTATGGAGGACAATTATTTATATAAATTGCTCTAATTTAACAAAATGTTGATTATTTTAATCCCAAAATTTGTAAAAATTCCCTTAATATTTTCCAAATAATTCAAAATTTACATTTCTTCATTTCTATGAAAATGAACAATTTTTAAATATGTCTTCTCAATAAATAAAGTAAAAAAAAAACAATAACAAAATGTATAATATACATAATTAATAATCAAATAGATGAACTATTCCTATTTTCAATAGGGATATCCTTTTAGATACAGATTGCATATAGTAATAGCTATAAAAATTTTATAGCCAATTTTTTAAGGAAGTGCACAAAATGATTTAGTTGATACCAATTAACTTCCATTCCATAAAAACCAAAACAGAACTTTTTATGTATATAATATTGGAGCAGCAGTAAATCTTTTGTAAATCTAAAAAGTATAATTATTTTATCCCATTTGAAACCTTTTAAAGTGTTAAGTATTTATTACCGGTCAAAAAAATAATCCTTCTGCATTTGGTAATAGTTGTTGTTTTTTTTCGAAAAAAATTGAGTTTATTCAAGCATATATTATGAGATTATATCGCTCCAAACTTTCGTCATTCCCACGAAGTTACATATATATTGAGTAATTGCTCATAAGGCCTCTTGATTAAACATTTATAAATTCACATAGGGCTATACAAAAAACATACCAATAGCTTGTTATTTTAATTATGTTTTGTTAATTGGGGTACTACTACGGGATCCACACAATTATACAAAGATTCCTCACTTTAGTGAAAACTTAATGATTATTTCCAATTATTCCTTAATGACTATTATAATGGAGTTTTTCCTTATTTTCTAATATATGGTTCCTATATTTTATATTTGTGTATTGTAAAAAAACAAAAAACATACATTGGTTATCCCAACACTTGTGACGGCTAATTATACCTATTCTATTATCTATTATAATTAATCAATAATAATAGTCTACATTAATGTGTACATAGAGTATGTAGAGACAAGTATATGTAGGCACAGTTACAGGGTGTCCACGATAAATTGGAACTACTTTAAACTTCATCTAGATCCATAATGTGGATATTTCAGGTTAAACCATACTAATATAAAAGGTTGCGTGAACAATACACTATAACTTCCACCACAATTGTTTTGACAACAAAGAATAGTCATCATGGAACAAGCAAGGAGAGACGCCATCCTCGAATTGGCTCGCGCAGGACACAAGCCCCCTGCTATCTACAAGCTTCTAACTACCCCAAGACCACGGTGTATCGGGTCTTCAATGCCTGGGAGGTTGAGGGGAAGGTATGCCGCAAGGCCCACAACATGAGAAGTGACCGAATCCCCACTCCCCGCTTCGTCAGGGACTTCCTTGTCCAGGTTGGCCAAGAACCGTGGAGTGATTAAGCAGCTGGTCTTCAAGCCTGTGAATGAGGACCTCGGGTACAGGTCATACTGAATGGCCAAACAACACATGTTCACGGTATCCATGAAGGCCACCAGGCTCACCAAAGGTAAGCGTCTCCTCAATGAATTCAAGAGCCGTGGAGGAAGAATCATCTTCTTCTCCGACGAGAAGAACTGGACTGTCCACAGAAGCTACAACGTCCAGAATGACAGTTGGCTTGCCACGGAGAGAGAAGAGGTCCATGCAGTCTTCAGTACAAAGTTCCCGGCCTCTGTAATGACCCTGGGTGTCATCTGCAGCACCGGTGAGGTGATGCCTCCTCTCTTCTTCAATCTCAAGGAAAGGGTTAACACAATAAGGTACTGCAAAGTTATGGAGGAGTTCGTCATCCCCTGGATGAAGGATACGGCCGCTTGGAGGGAGTTCATATTCCAACAAGACTCAGCGCCTGCACACATCGCCATGAGGACCACTTACCTCTTCAACTCCCACGACATCACTTTCTGGGATAACAACACCTGGCCCTCCAACTCACCCAACATCAATCTGTGTGATTACTACTGGTAAAAGAAGTTGGAGAGGGAGGTATGCAAGGTCAGCTACAAGAGCATCACGGCCCTGAAGGGCTCCATTACGAGGGAGTAGAATGCTGTCGATTCTGCTGAAGTCATCAGGGCATGAAAATCCTTTAGGGGCAGTATGGAGAAGATGGTGGCTGCTGAAGGAGGACATGTTGAATAAATTTATTGTTTAATATCATGTTTAACTTTTTCATATTAACAAATACACTCCAAATTCGATTTTTATCAAGCAGGTTGAATTTTAAGATAGTTCCAATTTATCGTGGACACCCTGTACATCTCGACTTACAAGTATAACTCAAGATGCTAGTAAGATTTTAATAGTAAATAAATCAAAAACAATTCCTTGACATGTTTAGTCAATGGTTTTTGCTGCAGAGTCTTTTAGTAGAGTAATCATCCGCCTCTTTTATTTTTTACATTTGGCATGGGGTTATACAGCCCCCTTGGTAAAAAATGTAGCCTCTTTTTAAATGGAGTGCCTTTGTTCTATTTGATATAATTACACCCTACCAACTTATTGTAAGTAATTTCTTAAAGAAATTGCGAACAAAAGTAAGATAAGTCAACCGAGAAAAAAATTTGAGCAACTCAGAGTTGCAATTATGGAGTTAAACTGGCCTGGAGAAAAACCATCAGATATCTATTATGTGTTGGGGTGTAACCGCTCTATTGTGTACAGGGTGACCCCAAAATGCACGCCAAAAACTTCCAGAAGGTCCAGATCAAGGCCAAAAGAAATGGTTGAGGCAATGACATGCTCTATTCAAGGCAAAAGAGGCAAGGTAAGTGTTAATGTTCTTGTTTGTAATTTTTACTTCAGCCAGAGCAACATTCCCCATTTGGTTGCAGCAAACGAAACTTTTATACCTACAAAAGGATTCCTCATCAGCGAGTAAAAGCTTTTGATTGAGTAAAGTGTGTGACCCAGTGCAAAATCCTACTTAACAAGCTCGAAAAGCAAGACTCCCAACTACCCTGACCGTTTACCCCAAGATTTAAGTTTCTTAAGCACCTCAAGAGAAAGGATTAGGTGTCCGATACCTAAAAATGACTAACTGAAGGCCGCCATCATTACTTCTTCAACCAACCCAGAGCCGTACAATGTAAAGAACTGCTATGCAATGGTGCAAACCGGTCATTGAAAAAAAGGGTGGTTATATTGACTAGGAATGCAAAGAAGGTGTGTAACTTGAGTGAATTAATTAATTAAATTTTCCAAATTTCCGCAAAATTTTTGTAATAAAGCAATTTTTTTAATTTGAACGGATGAGCCAGCATCCTTAATAGTATGCCATAAAGTATATATACTATTTATAATGTTAGGAATAGCTGTACCATTCTGAGAATAATAACCTAAAATGAGTTACGTTGATTCAACACAATTTCTTGGATAATTTGTGGATAAATTTTATTTTTTTGTGTAACATATAAAAATTCATAATACACATGATGTGGTAATTGTTGGATGTTCTTAATTAATACATTTGGGCAATATACAAAGGGATGGAGACTCAAATAAGAAAATATTAAATAAAAACTCCTTAACCTCAAATTGCTGTAATTAGAGATTATGTGGTAGGAAACCCAGGCAAGATCACATTAAGATTATGAATAATCAAATAGTTTTTTTATGAATTATGAAACATTTGGTAGTTACTTTAAGTTATTTCTTCTTATTACAATTAAAGGAATACTACAACTTAAAGCATATCATATATTTATCAAGTCATAACGCTGATTACTATATCCATCGTGCATGTACACATCTAAGTTATGTATATATATATATACATATATACAGGTTGAGGACTCATGAATTTTAAAAGCCGTTTTCACTTCTCCATTTTATGGCAAACTTTTGCCATAAAAGTTAGTAATTCAGTAGTTTGTAAGTTAGTAATATGTCCCACGCCATTTTGAATGATAACTTCAATATGAAGACGAACATAAGCACAACTGGCTTTGATGAAGTCCACAGACAAGTTGTTCCATTCCTCCGTGATCACAGCCTACAGGGTATCGAAAGCGCGTGAGAAGTCTTATTCGTTTTTCCCTCCTAGACGCACCATACAATAAAGTCCAGGGGGTTCACGTCGGTGACGACAAAGGCCAAAAGTCTGCCGTCAAAAAAGCAGCCATCTTCTCCCTGTAGAAATGCCTTTTTGGACGTGTATGCAAGGGGACCGTCTTGGATAAATAATAGTTGTCCCTGGGGAACGTGCTGTTCAACCATTGCAAGATATGGTACCTGAGGACCTTGTAGTAGACGCTTGTGTTGGCTTTCTCGTTGGCCTTGAAGAAGTAGGAATATATCTTGTTTCCATTGGACACCACGACACTGAGGACCATGAACTGAAGGTTCCCTTCAACTGATGACTTGATTCATTCAAGAAACGATCATTTTTTCTGTTTAAAACAGCGTCCACTTTTCGACTTGTGCACAAAAGGGAGTACACCCCCTCTGCCAATTAGATTGTCGCTTTAAAATTTTCGATCGCTCACAAACAAAACAAACATCAAATTGTAACTCTTTGCCAGTTCTTTCCAATTGTGCTAAGTAAAAAATGTCAGACTTTTATAAATGAGGCTAGACGTCCTCGAAGAGGATTCTAATTTTTGAGTCCTCATCCTGTATAAATGATATATGGAAATAGTTACTCACATCATAATATAATCTATAAATAAGTACCTAAACATACTCTTAAACCTACACACGTACGATAAATGTGGTAACCCGCCCATAGTGTAGGGAAAACTCTAAATTTATAATTTTATGAAAAGTCCAATTTTATGAAGGAAAAATTATAAATGTAAAAAAATGGCTTAAATATAATTTGTATAATTTACAGCAAAGAGACAAGAGGTAAATTTTTCGTTGAGCATTAGGCAAAGTAGAACTATTACATTATTGCCTTTTGAAACTTCTCAATTGCCCGTATCGTTTTTTTTTAGTCTGTAGGCCAATTTTTGGTCCAGAATCAGACAAAGAGTTAATGTCAAACCATGACATTATACTCCGCAAATGCACAAAAACTATACAGACAATAGGAAAGGGTACTTAAAGAAATGAGGCATAAATATACTTTGTCTGTTGCTCCACTGATGATTGAACAATTTGTTTTATAAAAAAAATGAACCAAATACTCTACTATAAAGACTAGAATGGATGATATATTATTGTTAAATTGAATTACTTCAAAATGTAAACCAATTACTTTTCCTAGCTGATTGTCTTAATTATGTGCATCATTTTTTTAGACCTGACAAATTCATGAAAAATTACTTCCAATTCAAGAAACATCATTTTTCAAAATGTGAGCTCTTAGACAAAAACACTCACAGTATGGGATATTAATGTACTTTGTAGAATGATAAGTAATTAAGGAATATTTGATAAAAGAAAAACATTCCCCTGTTTACATTTCATCATTAACTCCTCACGAATAATCGTCCTTTTAAATTGTAGGGGTTGACCCACACACATATATTTGTATAAGTATGTATCTTTATTTCTCTCATACTAACAACTTTTTGACACGATAGGCTAATGGTATATGCGTATTCGTTCGTGTTAGCTGTTGACAAATGTGGGTGTAACACTTACTTAAATATATAATATGTTTCAGTTGAACACATTTGATTTGACCGCCTATGAAACTTGTTTTATTTGTGGTCTTGAAATATTTATATATACATTAATCTATAACTGGTTTTTTTTTTCTTTTACTTTTTACTCTATTTTGACTTTCTGAAAAGGTTATAGAACACTTAAAGTTGTTAGACCTAGTAACAAAAAATAAGGGTTATAAATGGATATATGTCATGGCATTACCTTCCAAATGTAAAAATATTATTTTATTTTGTTGTCAACTGTGGATTCCCTTGTCTCACTTGATACGTCATGACTATTTAATGATTTATCCTTTATGATAAATAAACATAGTAATAATTTATTATATATGCTCTGTTTCCAAAACGAGAATACCACTTTTTGTTGATCCCTCATCGTATATATAGAGATATACTTGCCATTTTATTATTTATCTGAATATATCATATAGAAATACACATGTATAGCTACACTTTTAATAAAAAAATTATCTAGTAATGTTATAATAAAGTAGCGAATAATATACAATGTTGAATTTTTATACTAAAAATTAATGGGTTTATACCTATAAAGAATAGTCAATATAAATATCAGTTGGTATGATTGAAATATTTGTCAAACTATCGACTGATTTTGGATCTTTATTACGTTTCTTTATTAAAGAAAGGTAGCCTGATACGATAAAGGTGACGATATGATGTACATTTACATTGTCATTATACTAATATTTTTACAAGAGCTCCAGTACCGAAATAGGTATTGGCTTTTCAATACTTTTTTACAACAATGATCCCATTAAGGCACTTATAGTGATTTTTTTATGGTTGAGGCTAGATCAAAATTGAAGAATCATCATCAAAGGATATTCCTAATTTACATTCATTATGAAACCTTAATTAATTATAGATTGTTTTGACTATTTTCGAATTATTGCATTATAATTGACTTTGGATGATGGAATTAAATAAAATGGGTGCAAGAAGAATATTTACAAAAGAAGTAATGATCACCAGATCTCTTAATATATTACAAATATATTTTGCATTTAACAAATTAACCCACTAATGACGACTATTCCCGGCCGTAATTTTGACTCTTGAGTAACTTGACATTTTTTATTTTGATATAAGTTAACAAATTAATTATGTTACATTATTTATACATTGTTGTAAATATAGAGCAGAGTTTTTTTTTTTTTTTAAATACCGTCACCAGGCAACAAAATCATAATTCACATCAATCAGAGACCCAAATTTAAAAAAAAAGTTTTATGGTATCAAAACACAATATGAATAATTAAAGCAATATTATTTATTTTTAAATATGAATGTTTTTTTTACTTAACTTCTACTTTTGATTGAAAGGATTTCTCAATGTTTCTCCCTTTTAACAAAAAGTGCTTATTTAAATGTTTTAACCCCTCAAAATGATATTTATAGACTTTAAAAAATATTTTTTCATTCAAGTATTTCTCATTTTGAAGACAAATATTAGTTTTAATGTGTGGCAAGAAATCTTGCCACTTGGTAGTAATAAAGCCATTAAATACTGTATAGATTTATATAAAAATTAAAATTGATTACTTTAACTTAAATAATGTTTTAATATTTCACACACATTTTCAGAAACAAAATTATTTAGTTCAAGGTTATTTGAAATATAATAATGATTCTTTTGTAATTTAATGCTCGAGACGACGAATGACAATAATTAATGTAACATAAATGAATATTCTTAGGATATTAAATGATCGGGTTGAGTGTTAACTGGATAAGAATGACTTTTATCGACTTCCAAGATTGAAAAGTTGCCCAAGTACAGCCGTAAAAAGCTGATTAATTACAATTTTGTTGGCATCTTACTAAAAAAAAGTACAGGTGGATATACAATTTTTTGCACTTGATCCATACGTAAGATGATTAGCTTTATAAATAAAAGTTTTTTGTTTTTTTAGGACGGTGATCATTAGATGTTTTGGCCACTTCATTGAATTCGGGATCTTCGCAAATGTCCTCCAGTGATGAGACAGGAAAATTTGGGGAAGATGAAGAGAGGTTGTTACAAAACTTTGCCAACTCATCTTCATCTTGAATATGACTCGCTCTAGCTACAACCCTATTAGAAGGATGAACAGTGAAGACTGTAATTTCACGAACAATTGGATCCTTGATAAATTTATTATCCAATAATGTCCTCCCAATGTAATTCTCTTGTATTTCAGAGAAGCCGTGAGCTTCTCCTGAAGAAAAAAAAAATCACTGAGACTTTGAATTCTTTCTTCTTAAGACTATCCGTACTTTTTGAGGTGTAAAGGTTACGCTACGGCTTGGTCTTAAGATCTGCAATAAGATCAAATGCTTCAGAAGGAATGACTGTGGCCAAAAATGCAAACTTTGCCTTCGTAGAAGTTATTTCTTTGTTCTCAAATTTGATTTCAAGTCAACGAAACCAGCATTCAGGATTGTATGTTATGAGTGGAGAAGAGCGATAATTAATTGCCTCACTGTTTGAAACTGCCTGGGGCAATATCTCTGCACTATTACGTGCTTTTGTCATTGAATCAAGTTCGGCTCACCAATGAATCTGTGATGTTCTCTATCGGAGTTTATAGTAAAGACTGTTTATTTTGTTCATATCATATGTACATTTTATAAACACGCTGAGTCTATCTTGTAGGATCGACTCTCTAAAAAAGTTTAAACACAGTATTACTAAATAATATAGTATGTATGACATTGTTCCAATCGCTATTTTATACACAAACTTTTTAAAGGAATTCAGCAAATAACTTTTACTATACAGTATTTTTTATTTGTTGTAATAATATGGTAATTCTTGTGGGTATGTATATTTTCTTTTACTTAACCCTCCACTAGTGAACTGGGAGACTACATACACCAAATTTAAAAAAAAAATTGAATCTACATATAATCTTCAATATCTTGAAATATTCTCTTGAAATATTCGAGGTTTAGTGAATTAAATTAACTATTCTATTAAAAAGTCATTCTGTTTCTTTTACTTTTGATTTATTGGACTCTTTTTTTTTATTCAATTAAAGGTGTATAACTGGGGCTATAATTTTATATAATAGATGTAACCTCATCCAAACTGAAGGGTACTAATTTGATTCCCAAAATTTGCATAACAAATGACTGTTTGAAAGAAATATTAATACTGAAAACCAAAATTTAATTGTCATACTAAAAGAATAACAAATAATATCTGGTTGCAAACCCAAACTCATGTTGAGTAAATAATCTATAATATGAGTTTATTTTTTTCTTGATGTCATACAATCATACAATTATTTTTAGCATTGTATGATAGTATGAAGTTTGAATAATGTAATTAGTAATATCGCTCAACTGTATTATCATGTAATTAAATACGTTTTATTCTTGGAGTTTTTTTTTACATGCTCACTGGCCGTATCATATAAAAAAAGATGTCCACGGAAGGACAGTTAATGAATGTATTTTTTATATCTTTAAACAATGATGTAATTTAAATATGATGTCACTTAAGTACAAAAATATATTTTTATATATACATTTTTAATATTTACTGAGTATTACAATTTGAAAAAAAATACATTTTATCGTAAAATAGATGAGATACAAAGTTAAAAATCTCAAAGTTTTATAAATTAACATAATTTGATATGGAGTACTATTTAAAATAAATTTATACTTTTTTAAATATTCATATAAAGAGTTTTTGTGTTTGGTTGCTCAAAAGCCCATTAAAATGATTAACGTTTGAATTTGATAAAAAAAGTGATTGAGGCTTAATTATGAAATAAATTTTTTTATTGTTAATTTTTAGAATTGATTATATACGTAAACAGAGTAAGGGAGGTATAACTTGAAGTAGCATGACTATATTATGAACAAAATCATTTTTATGGAATAAAAAAAAACACCAAAAGAAAGTAATTTTTGATATGTTTAAATGTTACTTAGCTATATTTTTTATTCACTACATATGTCCTCCTTCACAGGCAATAACAACCTCTACACCCTGGCGAACAGATTAACAGCTCTTGACAATGAAAACCGTATCCACTACGTTCCACACTGTGATGATAATAACTCGGAGCAAATCTAAATTTAGATGAAAGGTGCGGCCGACATTTTCCTCCAAGACAGACTCAACTGCAAAGTTGAGTTCAGGGCTTGATGTTGTAGTCAGTTTGGATGGAAATGTCAGTGGTCTCAGCACTGCCACTGGTGCGGATGGGATCGCACAGGCGTTGAATTTTTTGTTGTCACTCCGACATTTTTAAACTTAACGACATAAGATAAGACCACTACTTGTTTAAGGTGTCGTTTGGTTGCGTAATGAAACGTTGTAGTTAAAAGTAATGGGAATAAATCGTAAATGAATGCTACTTTGTATTAAATTTATCTTTTTGACAATCATTTAAGACTTGTAAAACTATCAAAGTATTTTATGTACTTGAGCCTCTTTTTTAATGTAGACATTAAAAAATACCATAAATATTTAACTATAAATAAGAAGGTTAATTATAATAAAGGGTTTTTATTTTATCCACTTGATTACATCAAGTATTAAAATCAAACATCCTCATTAAATAAAAGAAATTATTATAATTATTTTGAATCATTGGGCTAATGGAGAATATATATCCAAAAGTATTTCGATAGTATAAATTATTCACGGATTAATCATAGAAGAGAAGAACCCTAATAAAGTTATTGCAAAAAATAAAGTTTGGAAGATATGATCATAATTTTTTCCCGTAAAATTTTTCCACAAAACTACTAATAACCTTGAAAATTAGGGTACTTTATAAAAATGGGGAAAAAATAGTAGGGAGATAATGACCCTTGAAGAGGGTGTGGTCCAAAAATCATTTCAAACATTAATTTTATCATTTAAAACATGTATCTTAGTATTTTGCATGACAAATTTACTACTATTCATAAAAGTTATTTTAGATTTATAAACATTTCTAACTGAGTTATTAGACGTTAAACTTATTTATGTAATTTATTATTTGATTTTTATATAATAAATCTTTAAAATTCCTGGAAATGTTGTCAAAAATTTTATTTAATGATTTTTTTTTAAATATACAGGGTGAGGCAGCAATACGTGGACTCAAGAGATGAATTTAGAACTGTATATATAATGTTACATTTTCAATAATAGGCAAAAACAATGTTTACAAAACATGTAGACAAGGTTATTGAAAAACTTTTTTCACTCAATAAAACCCCCTTTATTATCAATCACAACATTAGACGTCGCCTGAAGGCCATACAGGAGTTGATGACAAACTCATCCGACAAGTTGTTTCATGATGTCAAAATTGAGGACTTCAGTTAGTCCACATTCGGGCGTGATGTATTGTTGGTTTCCCTCTCCAAAGTGCCCTATATAGAAAAATGAGGAATTTCTTGCACCTCTTGAGCCTCCTGGCTTTAATACCCTCTGTCAGAAGTTGGCGTGGTGTGAAAGAAACTAACCCAAATTTGGTTTTATAGCCCTCCTAATGGTAGTAGGAGCCACAGAGAAGTAGTTGGCGAGACAATTTATCGACTTTGTGGGATCTATCTTAATACTATTCTAAAAAACTAAAGTAGAACTTCATATCCCTCTTTAAATTTGCTCTCCACTTCTTGACATCTTGCAAAGTTATCCTCATTTTTTGATTTTGGCCGAGTTAAAAACCTGGCTCCTTGAACAAATAACAATGTCCGAAATCTTCCTAACATAAACTTCAGGATTTAGGGGATCTGAGATGCGCTGCCTTTTTGCTAGTTGCTCGCTCATGATGATGAAATGACTAAATGTTTAGCTTTGTTTGTTTATGCAAAATATTTGAAAATACAATATCAAAAAATAATAACAAAATCTTTTCAGAGTAATGAAAAAATATACATTAATTAACAAATCATGTTTTGCTGCCCTGCCCCGTAGATTCCAAATATAATTATTATTTTACAAATACTCATAGGAGAAAATGAGTTTTGAAAAGAATGGATGACCTAAAATCTTTGTTAATATTTGTTAAAGGTTATCTTATTTTCTATATATAAAATTATCAGAAAAGCTCCTAATATCTTTCATTTTCAGCATGTTCACATATTTATAATACTATGTTGGATTAATGGTTAACTTAAACCTCTATGATATTGAGTAAGCATTTAATTATTATTCGTGAGGAAACTTTAAACAATTTCGTCCCATGTTTTGATTATTTCATATGATCCAAACTTATGCTTTATTCATATCGAGTTGTCCATTGAAATCTGATGACTTACTCATTCAATAATGAATGAAGGTAGAAAGATATGAATTAATTCATTTTTCGATACATTAAAGTATAAGCAATTAGCTACTAAGCAGAACAAACCTGAGCATGTTAGCTTACGTATTATCAAGAAAATGCCACTTGAACGTGATCAATGGTTTTACTTCGTGTACTCCAACAAGTTAGGTGTCTCTAGGACCACCGTCAGCAAGCTCAAATGTTGGGCTCTATCGAAAAGGCCAAAATTGACCAAAAGGAGTTAAAGGAAACACCCCAGACGAATTACATCAAGTCCATGAGAGCCACGCAAGAGATATTGGGATTAAACACAAAAATATCAAAAGAGCCATCAAGAAAATGGGGGAAAAGAGCCTTGTAAGGGTGGAAATGCCACTTTTGAAACGAGCAATGAAAGAAATCAATCTTCTCCGTTGCAATCCTCTTTTATTGAGTCCTTGAAGTTCTTTTGAACTCTTTTTCACACTTTTTGCCACGTACAATCTTGATGCTTACCCCCATTACATTAAGGATTACGAGAGTTCAAACAAAAATATATTGTTTGAATTTTTTTTTTTTTGAAATTATAATGTTAAATAATAAATTATATTTTGTTGAAGTTTAAAATTAAAGTGTTTCGATTTTAATGGATCATTCGGTATATGAAATTCTAGTTCTAGTTGTTTGGTTCGTAATGGAATCAAGCTTTATTACGCTTAAAAGTATTATAATATTCTGATAAAAAAATAAAGGATAAAAACTTGAATGGTTAGTTTAAACCTTGTATTAATTAATTAATCACGTATTAAATGGGGTTGTCCGTAAACAAAATACAAATGAAGCAACTGGTTTTTTTAAAACTTTTAAAACTACTACAAAACCATAATTAGACATACCAATTGTCAAATATATGATTTTGAAAAAGAACAGAACTTTACCCCATTTGGTTTGCATAGGGCACTAGAAAAGAGGAACTTCAACATGAATATAAATCGTTTAAATATTTGAATTATTTATACAAAAATTTGGCTTTGTTAATAATATTTTATGACAGCATTTCAAAATTTGTTATTGGAGGATATTTTATTTATCTAATCAAGAAAATAAACTTCAATCGTCCAAAAAAGGGTCTTTAATGGACACATTTTATTATTATAAAATATTGAACTAATAATTAATTTTATGCTGATTCCTTGAAGTTATCGAATTTAGTCGAGATAAAGGACTTTTTAAATTAATTATTGTAGAGAGTGGTCCAGATCAAATGTGCAAATATTTGAAGGCTTATAACGAACGAATCAGATGGGATTCATTCATATTTTTTTATCATTTGAAGGCTACATTATTCATATTTGGATACGCCTCTCTTACCTCAGCAACACGGCACCGGAAACTTTGGAAGGTCCGGGGCGAGTCAATACCATTGTACGGATACTGGACTTCTTCAAGGCCTCCGTAGGTGAATGATACTCGTGACAGGCTTCATGTTCCATCCTCTCCCCGATATAGAAATTGCATGAACATCCTGTAGATTTGAAGTGTAACTTTCAATACTATTCATAAAACATTGTCTAATTTATCTCATGTTATGAGTATTTTAGTCCTAAAAATGTCGTACGTAAATAAATATACTATATTGGTACTGCTTATTACCCATTTTTATTTTTTTCCCTAATTATTTCTACTTAATTCTTGTTTTTTATACCAAGTGTCAAATAAATTATTATCAATTATACATTGAGAGTCTATTAAATTACAATTTGTATATGCAAATTATATCTTGAAGAAAAACAAGCCTTATTATATTTTTACATAAAAGCTCAACATCATCAAGAAATATAATTTTGTACAAAAAAACATTATCTTAGGAAAGATAAAAAGGCTATGAAATGGAAGTATAATGTTTTCTTATGAAAATTTCTTGAATGCCTCAAACTTTACTAAAAGATGTATTTTGCTTGCATCCTTCTATCATATCAAAAGTTGCAAAAAATATATATGTGCAGGATGGGGGGGGGTGTATTAACCTAAAAACAGAACAGTTTAATCAACATACAAACATACAATAGGAGTAATGTATATATGAAGTTTTATATAATGGAACTTTAATTCATAGCCTTTTCATTGAGTAGCAATCTGATAAATATTTTTTTTTGTTTTTTACATAGTTGGTTTACCGAGTGGTCTATTAATAGCTGAAAACTTTAAATGTTGAACTTCAACTACACATAATTTATTAATTAACAATATAATTTCAAAAAAATCAATAATATTTGTGTCTTGGCTCCCTTAATCATTAAAGTAGCTGCCCTTTGGGGGAGTGATGGCTTCCAGGTGGCAGCAGAAGGCCTGCCCCCCGCTGAGGATATAGTCCTCTGTCATGGCGTTCCAGTGCAGGCTGACGGTTGCTTTAAGGGCATTGGAGTTCCGATGACGGAGACTGCAAGCCTTCTACTTGACATGCATTAGTCATTAATCATTAAAAGTGTGATAGATGGGGTTGGCATAAGAGCTGAAGGGGAAGGGGTAAAAGTTTCTAAAGAGAGTACAAAATAACTCAAAAGAGACTTTCAACGAACAAGATGGAGTTCTTTGAATGCTGGTGTGAAAAGTGGCCTCTCTACCCTCAAAAGGCTCTTTCCATCCTTTTTATGGATGCTCTCTGGGTATTCTATTTTGAAACCAGAGATATCTTGCAAGGGTACTTACTCATGCACTCATCCGGGTCAAATTTGGTTTTTTGAAAGACTATTTCTTTCTCTCCAACGTTTTGGACTTGCTAACAGCGTAGACGGTGGTACTGGAAACTGCTTGGAGTCCACGGGGAAATGCTTCGATCACGTTTAAGTGTCATGTTCTAGACTTTTATGTAAGCTAGAGAGCTCATATTTATTTTGTTGAACCACTAATTGTTTATGCTTCAATATATATCAAAATATGAGTTAGTTATAATCTCTTAACCTTTCATAATTATTCAATTAGTAAGTGTTCAGATTTCAACAGACCGCCCGGTATAAAGTAAGTAAATGTGAGTTGTCCTTATAAAAAAAGGAGAGCAACATTTAGGATTTGTAGAGGACTTATAAATATTGTTGGGGTTGTCTTTATTTAGGACTGAAGACTGGAGTCCCTTTCAACTCTGTCTCGATTAGGTATAGTTCAGTCCTGTATATTAGTTCTAAAAACTTATAAAGTCAGGTCCTTCATGATGTCACTCTACTTTATTCCTTCATGTACTAATCACCTATATTACTGACAGTTCTTAGACCGGCTCTAAGACTGAACTAAGCCAGACCGAAAAAATAAGGTCTGTCACAGCTCTAACCATGAGTGTGTTAGATGTATATTATTCAGGATCTACATCGGCGTACTTCCTGTTACATCTTTGATAGGAAGGTATTAGAATTTGTTTTTATTTCTTCATTTCATAGATACTTGCAGCTAATTTAATTAAACGCCATGACAGCTAAGCTATCCTCCTTTAAATTATTGTCAGGATTACTTTTTTGGTTTTCGGTTATTTTTTTATCTTTTGTTTACATACCAGCAGGCCAACTATTCTACAACTTAAATAATGGGTAATAACAAATCTTTTGACTTTTATTATAGAAAAAAGTAACAGCATATAGGAGCCAACAATTGATATTTTTTATCATTTAATTAAATCCCTTCCAAAAAAATAAACAAAAAACTTTTTTGATTCATACGTACATATTAGTATCAACTTTATTCAATAAAAAAATACTTCTTCATTTGCTAGTTGGTTCTAAAAATAAAGCATTAGTCTAAGGTAGGTGTCTGATTATCAAACCTAATAATTTTGAGACCCGTCAACACAAAAGCAAGCAAAAATGTGTGTGTGTTTTTTTCTTCTAAATTGAGTGGTAATTATATTTGTATTCTTTGAGAAATTATTGTACTAGAAATAGCCGTCACAATAAAAAAAATGAAGTATCGATATATTTTATCTGATAGACCATATCAAGGCCAATATAAGCTTCTTAAATTAAATAAAATTTATACTTTATTTCTAAAAATTTTAGGTATTTTAGCACATCCCAAAAATTTGAATACTATTCCAATAATTGAAACAAGTAATCGACTGTTTAATTCAAGACTGCCACTTAAGGGTGATTTAATCTTTTTCTTGTTTTTTTTGTTTAAAATTGTTTGTATGTTAGCCATTACAAAAACAGGTTTAATTGAATTTAAGTTGACCCATCACAAATTATATGATCATTAATTTGAATATATTCATGTTTATTTATTTGCAAAAGAGATACACACGATTATCAAATTCATTTGTGAAAAAATAAAATTTTTTTTATATGTTGCGATAAAAATACTTATTTGGAAGGTGCAATTTTTTTATATATATCTTTTGCTTTATTCTTTAAATACAGTCGACAGTTTACAAAATTTTGTTTGACAACAAAATTTATAAATGTATTATTAGTTTCATATTGATCAATCTATAGAGGTTCTTTATGTTTAAATTTCACTATTTGTTTCGAAAAAATAGGATTTTTACATTACCTAAAAAAAAGTGAAAATTTATGTCATAATGGAATCATTCAAAAAAATTACCACTGAAGGTTAATTAAAAATCTTTCAAATGTTGTTTATGTAATTCCCCCGAAAAACGTTAGTTTTTTGATAAAAAATATAAATATACTTTTTTGAATCGAATAAAGCGTGCCTTTTTTTTCTTCTTTATAGATACCATAAGATCTAACTTCTTTTGAAAAGCTTTGTTGAAACTATATATTTTTTGTGTTTAATAAATTATGCATTTCCAGTAAATATTTAATAATAATGTACAATCAACAAAGTTTATTTTAAATATTAAATAGTATATAAATATTTATTTAAGTATACACTTTTTGATGTATTATTCAATAATGATTTTTAATGTATCTTTAATTGAACAGATGGAGCCGCAATGATTAAGTATTATTTTTTTTTTTCCAATTTCTTGTTAATTAATTAGTTAATATTGTTACTATGATATATCTTTTTTTTTTTTTTTTTTGGTAATCATTATTCATTCCTAAAAAGCATCTTTTTTTTCTAAATGATAATTTTTGTAAATCAGCGGAGAAGTTTAACTTTACTATAAATAATTGTTTACTTTTTTTTCCGTAAAAAACCAAAATGGGACGCCTCTTGCAACTTAAATTAAAATAGCGGAAAAACACAATGAAGGAGGGGTAAATAAGCCTGGGGATCCAAAATCTGACATGTAAATGAAATCCTGAAAAGAGGATGTCAATTGGGTTTTGACGAATAATCTTTGCCAAAAATTGTACTTCTCCATTTTTTACCAAGATGGACATTTTTCAAACATGACCCTCAACATTTTAGAATGCTCACTCTTCAAACCACTTTTAAATATTAATATTTAAGTTCAAATATATACACTAATGTTAGATTTGGACTGATATTGCAGATTACATTATTCTCTGTACAATTTCAAAGTCGGAAAATACGTGCATAAAATTAAATTTTTTGCGTGCATGTAATGTGATTACTCATCTATATTTGGTCAAGATATAAATATACTTATAAATATAATTACAAATATACCTGAAAGATATATTAATTAAATTTTGATTGACATTTGCACATTTTTTTAAAATATTTATATTTTTGTGCAAATATAATATATCGGAATGTTCATAAACACAATTATTCTGTAGTTTTGTAAATACATTTTTTAATTATTATTCGTTTAATTATTATAATATAATTTATTATAAATTATTTATTATTATAGAATTGGACGTGTACACAGGTTGTAATATAGTTCTCCCTGGTGTAAATCATATAAATATTTTTGATTTAAGAATTAATTGGGGATGTCATATTAATGAAGCAATACAGGGGTATGTTATAACAAGATCACTGTTTCTGTTTGTTTTTATTATATCTATGTATGTTTATCTAAAGCACTAAAATATTTATGTAAATCATAAAGACTAACAAATTCATCGGTCTTGAGGGTGGGACAAATATCAAAATGTTAGAAAATCTAATATGTGTAGTTATATTTCAATGATATGTATAAAAATAAGCATACTAGCCAAATTGCATATTATACATTGGAAAAACTTTAAGCTGCCGAAACGGGATTGAAATATTAATGTTTCATATCTATTTTATTATAACTCATTTTTTACTATACATTACATAGGAATTTCTAAAAATCCATGTTTAATAGTGTATAAATGGGTATCTTGCTTGGAATAGTTTGAAAACTATAGACCAGGGGTTCCCAAACTTTTTCCATTGACTTACTCCCCTTCGAAATATGTTTTAAGCCACGTATTCCATATTGATTGCAAACTTTTTTTTTTGTATATAGTAAATAAATAATTTTTTTGTAAATTCCATGTACCTCCAAAGATTCTCCACGCACCCCCATTTGAGAATCCCAGGACTATAGATAAATAAAATTGGTTTTACATATTTGTATAGCCCCGTCAATAAATCAAGAATAAAAAAATATATTGGTGGGACACAATTCTGACTTAACTTGTGAATTCTTTGTTATGTTGTTTTTAAAGATATTTGATATAGAATTATTGTTTATTTATACATAAATCTTTCAAGTATATCGGGGTGAGTACAAAATCATATGAAAATATACTTAAGCGACAGTAAAAAGTAGAAATGAATATATATATAAGGATTAAAGTTTTTATATTATTTTTAATGCCATCGCATATTCAACAAAATCTTATAAAACCGGCTAGTTAACAAAATACAATTATTTAAACAATGAACATAGTATTAATCAATCAGACAGACAATTATATTCTCTGAATACATACTGCAATAATATAATTACGCATTTCAAAATCAGTTACTATTAAAAAACAACTTGTGCAAAATATAATTTCCCTTTTTTTGAAAGTGTTTATAACTTAAGCAAAACTCATCTGCCAAGATATGAAGATTTGATCAAGTGCGTTTAATAGCATAGGGTGTAATCTAAATCCTTAAATAAAAAAAATACTGTGAAAGTAATAAGTAAAATTGTAGCTACTGAAGTCGTAAATGTCTAATAAACAGCTTCAATCCTTACCGTCTGTTCAAAAAGAGTTTCAGATTGGATATCAGATATTGGATGAAATTTTTTACTAAGAAGTTACCTAGAAAAGATTGATTCATTTATGAATTATTAATATAATTTATTTGACATTTCATTTTGTAAATGTAGAAACTTTTCTTTATGCGAATATCCATTGACTAAGAACATTTCTCGTATGAAAAAAAAACTTCCTGTCCGATCAAAGAAAGGAAAGAAAAATGTTTGTGGGTGTCCTAGACAAGAAAATAACAGGTAACCTGGAAGAAAGAGTAATTATGAAAAATCGAATCGAATTATGAACTTTGCAAACATTCCAAAAACTTCCTTCAATTGATAAACCAAATCCAGATGAAGAAATTTCTATCGAGTAAGTTATAGTGACAACGAAAAAAATTTTACTACCAAAAACGTCTCTTAATATAACGATACTAAAATAAATAAAAAGTCGAATTAGTCATTTCAAGGACAAAATAAAATCTTTGACTTCATACGTAGAAGCCTATGACAGGGTAGATGTGTCAGATAGAGAACCTGCATTACTAGCTACGTCTCTATTGGATGATATTGGACTTATCGATAAATCAACCGTAAAAAATATCCTGAACAAGAATAAAGTTAGAAGAATGATAATTAGAAAAAGATAAAAATGTAGGGCAATATTCATTTGCAATTAATAGGCATTTATTTTGATTCAAAGTGGGAATATTAATTTAATCCTGTAAAATGAGCTGATAAGCTCTACCGAAAAAAAGAAATAGAAAAACATGTATCCTTTATTTCAAAATCAAGTAACAAGGATTTAGGACATTTTGTACACTCAAGCAGTCGAAATAGCAGTTAAGAATGTGATAGAAGCATCATCCAAATATTGTAGTGCTGTGACAAAAGATGATTATATACTTCCAAAACTTCCACCAAGGGAATGTATATTTTCATTTTAGACTAAAAAATATGATCCTCTTTTATAAATTATGTTTATCGTTATTAAATTTTGTTGTTGTATATAATCGTTTATTTTAATATCCTTACTATATATGAATCGGATACATTTATGTGTTATTAGAATGAAAGAAAATTCAAAATATTGGTGTTACGTCACTGATAATAATTGTTATTCTTCATTTTGGGACAAATGTAAGTTAAATAATTTTACTTTAATTGATTTTCATGGAAAGAGCTGTCGTCAGCCCTGGTTTTACATTGAGTGGGACCTTAAATAAATTTAAATTGCGGGGCTCCTATACTTTATGTAAATTGCAAGACCTAGGGCAAGTGTCCCTTAAAACCTGCACTCGCTCTAGTAATTGTTGTTAAAGAAGAACTAAAATTCGGCTTGTCAAAAAAAACAACTAGTACTACTATAAAAAGTCAGAAAAATATTCGTTTTCAGATTTATTTGGGCATTTTTGTTCTCAATTCTATTTGTTATTTAAATAAAAAAATATTTCATATGAAACTACTTATGAATATAATTAGATATAACCCATAAAAAAATAACTAATCTCTTTCAATTGAATATTTTTTGATATAATAAAAATTGACATTTTATCAAAATTAAAACATAAAAGATTTCAATCGTGTGTCGACAGTAAAAAAAATAAGTCTTGTGAGCTGAAATTTTACATGCTATTTTTCAACAGTAAGTATCAATTTTTTATCACTAGCCATTTATCAATAAAAATAGAGGTCTAGCCCCCTAAAACGGCCTGCCCTATTAGTCATCTTAACATTTTTTATTTTTTCCTGAAACTTTTCTTGTTTTTCTTTTATATTTCAAGGGAGAACACGTCATGCAAATTGATATACGTATTATTGTATTGAGTAGTGATGTTTGAGTGTGCTCATGAAAAATGAAACTAAATACTGATGCTTTCTTGGTAATTACTTTTTTTAATTATTACAGAAATAATATATTTTAGTGAACGTTTAATTACTCCAGGTAATGTCAAATACTACCACTGTTATTTGATATAAATGATCTTTAATATAATTTACGTAATTTTTGAGTTATTTATTGAATGCTAAAATGACGATATTTAACAGTAAAATGTTATTTTTTGTTCGAACCATAGTCTTAAAGAATAAACTGTATTTGAATTAGCATAGTAACATTACGTCTATATTTTTTAATGATTCCGCAACAGTTTACAAAATCTCAACGAAATATATAATCATATTTTACTTATAAATGATATATATGTACAAAAAAATTTATTCAGACGTATTAAAATTTATTCTATCTATGTTTAGCAGCTATTTAATACTAGTATTGTAACTTTATTAGTTACAATGTATTCAAACATCTTTATTTTGTTGAGCAGCCTAGTTGTGAAACTTAAATGTAATTAATTTTGACAGCAGCAGTCGGCAAAAGGTGATAAAAAATAAAAATAAAATACATCCTAGTTGACAAAAAAACAATTGGTATGGTGGAGAGATAATTTGAATAAATTTCCTAATGTTTCCAAGTTTCCCTCATAACTACAGGTATATTGATATCAAGTAAAATAATTTTTCGACAGCTGGTGATATTGTGACAGCTAATTGGTCTTTTTTTATTAAATAATAATATAGACAAGCTTATCTTTTTTCTTTTTTTTTAATAAAATTATAAATAATGCTTTATGTAACTCATGTAGATTTTATATCAACTTTTGTTTTTGTTAATTTGAATTAAATATAAATTATTTTTATATAAAATAAATTATTAAATAATAAATCATCTATTTTTTTTATCGCTACAGAATGTGCAGTTCGTACTCTTATCCTCGTTATTCGACTAATTCAAATAAATTGATGAGGTATAGAAACGTCAGCACATATTTTCTACGAGTGTAATGGGTTGACTAGTTTGGTAAAAGTGTGTCTAGTAAAATTTAAAGAAAAACTACAAGTCTCGACGTCAGAAACTGATTGGGTAGTGGCCACTGATCCTAATCTTCCCAGGGCTTTTAAGGTGGAAGCCATCCTCAGGAAAGTGCAGGTTTTAATACATCATTGTAGATGCAACAAGAATCCCATACCAAGAAATTTAGAAGATGTTATCGAGAATAAACTCAATGTTTCAGCTAATATTTCGAAGAATGATCGTTAATTTGGACTTTTAGGTACTTGTATATGCCTAAAAAAATAATAAAAAAACTGTGATTTTTATTGTCGTTTTTCTGATTATTGTTTTTTCTTTCACCCATATCAGATATGTGTAAAGACTGTGTTATATTCAGTTAGAATGTTGGTTTGTTTTTGTTTGTCATAATTATAAATAAAAGTATGCATATTAGGCTCTAAAAACAAACAAATAAAATATCGAAAAAAACTACATCAATTTTATTAAAAAAAAACTTATTATTATTATAATGTACCGAACAACACACTGTGAAGGGTTTACCACGGTTCTTACAAAAATCGTGGGTTTTGTGTTCCACCCCAGGCCAAGTATTTATAAAAGGATTGTTTTTGTTTAATCTAAATGGTTAAGGGAATTAATGCATTTTATTATGTGACTATGATGCACAATTCGAGTATTCTGTGAGTTAATACAGTTTGACACAATTGCGATTAAAAAAATCTAGGCGTGAAATGTCTTGAAAAAGTGTTTGAAATGTAATATTGATTCAACGGGGGAGCCATTAGTAAGTATAAAATAATGTATGTATGTTTGTGTTTTTTTAAGACAGTACAAGAGAGAATATATTATTCATCATGTTCTAGTGTTAACAGGCACCACAAGGACCCAGTAAATGTACTCTCTTACCAAGTGCTTTAGATTATCCAGAATTTGGGTATGATTTAAAAAAAAGAACAACCATGACAATGATTTGCACACTTCAAATACCTAAAAGGAATAATGATTCACTCATATCATGAGTTTGTGCAAAACTAATTAATATTTTTGATAGAACGTTATGCTACTATTTGTATATTATAAAATATATTTGGTGAAGAGCCTTTTTGACACTTGATAAAAAAACCAGAACTCAATATATATGTATATATTTAAAAAAAATGCTAATTTCAAGTTGAAATCCAGTTTCAGTATGTATTACTTTTGCTTTTGAATATAATGACTTAAAAAATGTAAAATTAGATTTGGAAAAAAAATCCTATTAAATCTTCCAAATTTGAATTAAGTAAGATTAACTTTATATAAATAGATTTTGAAGTTTGTTTACATAAAAGAAGAAAAAGGCTTTCTTGTTTTACAAATATGTTTATTATTACACTTTATGTTGGATAGCTGCAACATGAGAAGATCAATCGATCATTTTGTTCATAATATTAAAAAAAAAAATTAGCATATTATTTACTTTTATATTTCCTTACAATTGATAGTGTACATTTGAAAAGATTTACACTCACAACAATTAGCGAAGCTAACATGTTACGCTGTACTAATATTTCTTATCATATCAATTGAAAAGTAAAGTAGCTGTCAGTTTCTTATGAAGCAATTACTATAGCTGTAAATTGTAAGCATTTTGAGTACGTGGAAAAAACCCCCGAAAATTAACATGTTAACTGTGACAACTTAAATAATTTGGAGCTGATAGTTAAGTTGTAATATCATTTTATTAAATTAGCTGCCAGTAGCTGTGAAATGAAGGAAATTAACACTAGTCAAACGCCGTATGGAACAAGGACAAAACCTGGAATTATTCCGTTTTAATCCTCCATTTTAATCCAAATACAATAAATAAGAATACTTATAATTCTCAAACATATCCTCAGCGCTACTTTTTGTCATTAATGATCCCACATACTCGTGGAATGAAAAGAAAAATAATAATTAGAGATGTAAAAATTGTCTGAATCCTCCTGAGTAGAAATCAAAAAGAAAACAATATTTTGGCAACCATGATAAACAACATATCTTCTCACAGAAATTACTACAAAAACTGTAGTTTTCTATATCATTGCTTGCTAATACGTTTGAATTTTACAAATAGGGAGAAGTAACTAATTTGAGACACTAACATTTTGCAGGTTACCAACAAATCCTTTTTTAAATGTATGGTCATAAGGATTTGACAACTATCATATCCCTAATAGTAACAGCTATAGAAAATAAAAAATAGCTTAGACTTTACAGCCTTAGCCATCACATTACATCGTGGACCCCAATAAAAAATGTAATATTTGTTTTTCAATAGGGACACTCACATTTTATGTTAATAGGTTACGAAAACGACGTCATATTTGTTATTGTTTTTTTGACAGCTGTGCTCAAAAATAATTGTCGTTTTATCATAAGGCAGTACACACTCGAGCAACGCATGTAAATTATTAAAATTTATTACAAAAGTGGTGAGTCTTTGATCCAAACTTTAAGAGCGTTAACGCCAATTTATGGTCAACGTAATCGACCTGCAAAATCAACAATTCAACGTTTGGTGAAAAAGTTTGAGTCCACATTCACGCTACATAATGTTCCTGTGCCAGTGAGACAAAGAAATGCACAAAGTTTAAAAAATATTGCTGCCGCAAGTGCATCAATTCAAGATGACCCATATTTGTCTCTTACGCGCCATTCTCAATCGTTGGTCATCTCTGTGACATTGTTGTGGCAAATTTTGCGAAAAGATCTTGGCTTACACCCGTATAAGATCAAGTTGACACAAGAACTAAAGCCGCTTGACCACTTCAAACGTCGGGAATTCGTAAAATGGGCTGAAGGAAAATTCGAAAATGATCCTGATTTTCGACGTAAAATCATCTTCAGTGATGAGGCACATTTTTGGCTCAATGGCTTTGTTGACAAGCAAAATATGCGCTATTGAGCTGGAAAAAACCCCACACGTGATTCATGAGGCGCCATTAAATCCCCAAAAAATTACTGTTTTGTGTGGATTGCATGCTGGCGGTGTCATTGGGCCGTACTTTTTCGTCGACGATGACAATCTCCACGTTACTATGAATGGAAATCGTTACCGTGCCATGATAACCGATTTTTTTTGGCCTGAATTGGAAGATATGGACTTGGACGATATGTGGTTTCAACAAGACGGTGCCACTTCACACACAGCAAATGTTACAATCGATTTATTGAAGAGTAAGTTTGGTGAGCGTCTTATCTCCAGAAATGGACCAGTCAATTGGCCACCTCGCTCGTGCGATTTAACGCCTCTAGACTATTTTCTTTGGGGTCACGTGAAAGTCCTGGTCTACACCAATAATCTGTTGACGTTAGAAGAGCTCAGAGCAAATATTCAACTCGAAATTGCTGCAGGTTTAGCCAATTTATGCGGAAAAGTAGTCGAAAATCGGGTTAAACGATTGGACTTCGTAAAGCGTGTACATGGTGGTCATTTAAACGACATCGAATTTCATTCATAAATTAACTTGAATGTATTTCAACGGCAAATAAAGAAATTGTCGATATCTCAAACTGTTTTTTTTTTAATGTGAGCGCTGTTAATGAAAACCCCTTTACTTTATATTATTGGTGATTAAATTGATCAAAATAAAATATTTGTAACTTGGTTTAAAGAAAATTACATTTAGATTATAAAAATAATGGTTTCAAACTTTTCCTATCAGTATTTCTTAAAACTGAAGAACTGCATTATTTTATTAAATAATGTGAGCTAAAAATTTCTTTTGGAAATAATTTTACCTGCATTACTTTTTTCTTTGTTGCATATTGCAACATACTTATAAAAAAGAGTAAGAGAAAAAAATTAAAATTAATTGGTGTTTATGTAATTATTTTCAAATGTGGTACTATTATTTTATTTTATTTGGGAATATTTTACTGCTTAAAGAATATGTTTGCAATAACCAATAAATATTACTCTCTTAGTGTGAATATATATAAATTAATTAATGACTTAAAAATCAGGTCTTTAAAAGTTCAAGCTTTATAATTTGTGACATCAAATTTTCTCCCTTTATTATTTGCATGTCAATGACGTTATAATTATTTTTTTGAAACTCATCAGCAAGGATAAAGTAAGTATGTTTATTGGATAGCTGCAAAAATGAACGTATCACGACACTAGCATTAAAATAATAAAGAAAGAAACTTGACATCACAAGGAAAATAATTTGAATTTAAAAAGGCCAGATTATGTAATCAATGCCTTAATTATATGAATACATAAAATTTATTCAAAATCAAGGGGAATTAAAATGATTCCTTATCACAAAATTTAATTTCAGTTAAATAATCATTATTAAGAACACTTATTGTTGACCTGTATTGTAGGGAAATTAATAGTGGACTAAAAAATAGAGTTTTGATTTTTATCTAAGTGAAATAACGGAGTAAATGTGTTTTTTTCCATTAGCCGAATGAGAAAAAATTTTCACGTACGTTTACAATAAAACAGTATTATGTAACCTCATATTGAATTATATAATAGAATATATATGTTTTAAAGACCACGATTAAAATCTTTAAGAGTTATTTAAAAAGATCTTAATAAACAAAGTTATTTACTGTATAAGAAATTATATATTTTTTTTCAACTAAAAAATTAATCAAATATATAAATGTATTAAAGATCATGAAATGGTTTTCAAGAAGCACATTTTATATTCATTTAACAAATAATATTCTTCAATGTTTTTTTAGACAAAATAAATATCCAATATCAGAGGATTGTTCTACAGTCAGATACATCGATTTTACATATGTATTATGTACATAAAAGTGTTACTTATCTCTTTGTTCTCTAAAATTATCATTTATTGTTAGTAATACATTAGTCCCCTTTTATTTTAGCTTACTCATCCAAATATTAATTAAGAATATTGTTAGAATATCTGCTATAATATGTACACTATATGTAATTGATGAATAAGAATATCCCCCCCCTTCCCATAAAATAAAATATGAAGTCTAATATAAGTAATTAATATACATCAAAAGTAGAGCAAAATATGAAATATACAAGATATGAAAGGGTATTTTATATATTCAAGACGAAAAATATTTCCTAGGGACATAACGGAGGGTAAAGAAATCAAATAATATAAAAATTTTATTCTTTGACATTTATAAAATTTCTATTTCACATTTGATTTTAAACATTTATAAAATCTAGTCAATTTCATTTGACCTAATTGACCAAGGGCCTTCACAGACTTGCTTTTTTAAACGTGAAATGAATCATATAGGGATATTTGACCAATATACGGTCTCGAATAACTATTTAGTAAAGTGCTTCGCTACCCACACAATAAAAAACAAATGTTTTTTAGCAATTAAAATGTTTTTAAACATAGACTCAAATCTTTTCCAAAAAAAAAATCGTTTTTTTTATAAATTATTTAAATATGAACTAGATAATTTATTATTTTGGTCTTTAAGGGCCTAAATATCAATTTAATTAAATAATATACGAGTAATATATTTGTGTTGTTTGGTATAGCGTTAATAATAGTAGTACCAGGGTAGTGACTGAACATGGGTTGATAAAAAAATATTTGTTGATTCCTTATTTTACAAATAATTATAACCTTTTAAGCAGGGCTGCAGTGTATATATATAAAATTTTCAACTCCAACTCCAGTATTTCAAATATCACCGACTCTCGATTTGTAATATATTTTATAGGCTATATAATACTATTGAGTTATTTGAGTATAGAAACTATAAATATGGATTTATTTATAGTTACAGGTAGGAATTATACAAATATAGTAAATAGTTGTGCTTGGTATAGAGAATATATTTGAAATATGGGATATTGAACAAAATGAACAAGAAAGGAAATGGATCGAAAGCTATATATTGCTAATACTTTCATAAGTGTCTTAACATAATTTATGATACACATGTAACCAAGGAACAAAATACGAACAACCTCTCAGTGCAACGTTATACTTTAGACTGACAGCATTGACTATTCACAAGATTATGTCATGAACTAGCATAGATAGTGGCTATGCTCTACGTAACATAGTAATTTACACTTTAGAGCTTTTCGGAAATTGAGATTTTAAAAACTATAGAGCATGATTGAAATTTGTTTTGTAAGCCTATTAATTAGTTTAATTTCAAGTTCCATAAATGAATACCTTTAAGTTATAACCATTTAGTAAAAAACTTTACAACACTCAATCTATGCTTTAGATAATAAATAAGTTTTATTTACATTATAAATAATAATTATTGTTGTAGCAGGAGTCGAAGTCATATAAATTTTTGACTTCGAAATCAGAATTAAAATCGGTTTTTTTTACACAATGGGCTATATAGCAAAATTTGTATTTTCTTTCAATAACTCGACAATAATTTTGAGATTTTTTTTATTAGAATTAAATGTTAAAGTGACACCCTTATGAAAAGTATCGTTCATTGATCAAAGCAAGAGTGCTCTGCAAATTAAGCATTTCCAAGCTATGAAAAATGAATTCTTATCCAGTTCCTTCTTTATTTCTGATTTCATCGCTTATAATATCAGAGCAAATATCAAAATTTCCAAGAATTTTCTTTGGTACCAATACAATGCAAATATTTCAACCCACATATAGTTCTGACATCTTTGAAACCGTAGTATATTAAGCTAATATTAGAACTGGTAATTAAAGCTCTGCTAAGTGATAAAAATTGGCCCCACTGATCCCTCTCTTATTTACCACCGTCAATAATACAAACTTTATTTTAAACAATATTTTGAAGCAAATTCCTAACCCAAACAAAATTTTGAGAGCTTCCCTATAATTACAAAAAGTATCAAAATACATAATGGCCTTTGGTACCCAAATCAGTACAAATATCGTGACAATACAAATATAGCTATATATTATCAAATGAGTGGGAAGATGTCTGCAATACTTCATTTTGATACGTTTTATTGAGTGTTTTGATACTTTAATTAATATATTCATCTATATTTATTTACCGAGTAGGATGAAGACTTTGATTGCTAGCTATAACATAGTACTAGGTGCAAATAGTATTATTTATCCAATCCCATTAACATAAATCTTTAATTTGTTACCTTATTTTTATATAAATGAGTTATAAAATATATCTATCTAAATACTTCATTTTCAGTTAAAAAAATAACAACATTAGTTTGCAAAAAAGCAAAAAAAAAAAAAAGTAGGAAAAACATTGAAATAAATCTTATATATTAATAATAAATATTTTGT
Organism: Lepeophtheirus salmonis; assembly: GCF_016086655.4. NCBI lineage: Eukaryota > Metazoa > Arthropoda > Copepoda > Siphonostomatoida > Caligidae > Lepeophtheirus > Lepeophtheirus salmonis. The sequence continues at coordinate 15,587,737 of NC_052136.2, read as the reverse complement.
TTTTATGGACTATAACAAGTTTTAATTTTATATAACTATTATGTGAAATATATAGACATATACTTTATTACAATGTATCGATCATGGAAAAACTATTATACTGATATTAAACTTGATCAAGCCAACATTGCAATAAACGAAAACAAATAAACCAATCTTGGTATCAGGAAAACTCCTTTGGCAAATACATTTTTGTATATTTTAATGCAATAGAAAGCTATTAAGTTGTCTATACATTTAAGTACAAACAATTGCAGTTGGCTAAATAGGGCTTGAAAAGTGATGAGGCCGACGTATCAGGATAATATAGTTTTGCACTCGGCTTACTATAATTTTACACTCCCTGCTCAACAGGCTACCTAGAAATATACTCGATATCTTGGCTGGTTGAAGATGAGGCTGCACTTTTCTTTAGAGTTTTTTTTTTTTTTTGACCTAGGTATACAGAGAGTTTGTGCTTATTTCCTTCCTCTTATAGATGTTTGCAGCTGATTTAGTAAAACTTGATGACAGGAAAACTTCTATCTTCCCAAAAATGAACATAATGATCAAGATTACAATGTTTATTTTCGATTTCCTTCAATATAACATACCAACTGGATTTATATCATACATCACTGTTTTTTGTAAATGAAACACAGTGAGCTGAGAAGAAAAAAACTATCATCAAAGAGAAAGCGTTTAAAAATGAGGAGACATTTCACCAAAAAATTTAATACAACTATTTTCCCAATTATGGATTTTGTATTTAATTATCTCTCTTGCTAAGTTGAGATAACCAAAATATCATCCAAATTACTTTTATTTGGTTGATGTGAATTCATTTAGCCCTAAAATGGTTACAAATTTAATTTTGATTATTTAATTAAGTGAACTGATTTTTGCTACTTTAATTAGTGCCATTTGCGACTACATATGTTTTTTAAAGTATGTTACGCTTGTTGGTCTGCAAAAATAAAGCTTCTCCCATAGATGAAGAAATACAACAACACATGGATTTCAATTTGCAGCTCGGTATAGTTAAGCTGTAGTAGATTAAAATCTTCAGTCTTCAGTAATTCACCGAAGCTACGGCAATGGTTTAAATTAAGATACAGTAGTACATTGACATACAAGTTCCAAAACATACAAATTTTTATAAGTTATGGCCTGATCGAGAGTTGGAAACGGAACACGATAGCTACTTTAAGCTTAAATTTTAAAAAATTAATTATGTTGGTATAAATTGCATTGACTTACGTGTTCTCTAAAGGAATTAATTAAAATACATCTGTGAAGGTGCTACTGTATATTATTTTATATCCTGGTTTTGAGATGTGTTTTAATTTTAAGGTCACCTGAAGAAAATAAGTTGTTATGTTAACTTTTTTTATATCATTCAACTTGTATATTATTTAATTTAAGTAGTCGTAACGGTCAATTTAACTTTTCAGCAAACTCCTTTTTGTTTTTCCACAAGAATGAAATATACTACTATTTTATTCTAATTTTTTTTAGTATGTTATCATTGATTACAAATATGGCTTTAGTTTGTTTTTATTAGTTTCAAGGCCTTTAAAAAAGTTATAAAATTTGGTTTAATATATATTTATTAGTTCGAAATTTATTCTTTGTAGAGGTATGAGCCATAAAAAACAACGCCCATTTTCAACTTTAAACAAAGATAAATTATTTTTAAACATGATCAACACATTTTATAAATGTTTTAAAATCTTTCAACATTAGGCATGGAAATATTCTATAATTATTTACACCTATCCTAATAACAATATTAAAAATAACCAAAAAAATTAAAAATTTATGGGGAGAATAAGAGAGCTAATTAAATTTTGACCAGGAACGAGTTTTAAACATGTTTTTAAAAATATTTCTGTAAATAATTTCATTTGAGTATAAAGATATATTATAATTGTAAAAATAGTAAAAGGAATTAAGTTAATTGGCACACTTTGTTATAAACGATCAGTATCAGTTTGGGGCTAAGTATCATTTCTCATTTGGACTTACCGACAATTTATGAAAAAAAAAAAACACAACATTTTCATGTGACAATATACAATATACTTTTTAAAAATTGAATTTTTTTGCTGAATCATCCTTACATTTTATTGCCACCATGTTTTTATTTCTCCACAGATTCTCCCTGGATCTATCATCAATTAACATATTACATCAACTTGCAAAATACATCAAATCAAATTTATTTTTCTTCTGTACCTAAAAAATGGTCCACTTATGTTCATGTGTATATATGTGAGTATTTATAATTTGTGCTCTGTATGAAATCTAACAAACAAGCTATTCTAAGGATCCATTCTCAAGCACGAAATGTACCTCTTTTTTTATGTAATGGCTCATCCATTAAAAGAGATATAAATCATATATGTATGAAAAAGATATTTGTTTACTTAAAAATAATAATTACAATGTAATTAAGAAGGTAATTTTAAAATGAGGAAAGGAGGAGGGGGGAGGTAATCAATATATTACTCATACGTACTTCTATGCATAATACAAAAAAAAATTTAGAAGTATAAGGTCTTTATAATTTTGTAAGGTATAATTTTGCATCATTGAATTAATTTTTATAGTTTTTTACAACATTATACGTCCTTTGGGACTTTTTAAATTGTTTCATATTGAAAGAAAACGGGTTTAAATAATAGTACATATGAGTACTTATTTTGTTAAGTTGACTATTACTTTTAAACCTTTAATATTAATGCATTAATGGTGACCTAACATAATTGGTATTCATATTTTGTAGTAAACATGCAAAAATATGTAATAAGGGCCCTTCTTATCATTTCTTTGATCGATAACAATCGTAAAATTAATTTTATAAGATTGTACATCATGATCTTCATTAACAAAAATTGTTTTAAATTATAATTAATGTGTTTACATGCTACAAAAACAGTAAAGAAGTCCTCAATATAAAAGTTTGACCGTATTTTAGGGTTCTTTAAAAAATATATAAAGTATTGGTCGTTAACATTAGCTTATAGGGCTAAAATAACACTTTAAGGTTAAACTGATTAAAATCAGTTTGTTAAAAAATAATTTCCAATTAATAAAAACATTTATAAGCTGACAGTTCTGAAAAAAACAACTTTACAAAAAAGATTGCAATTGTACAAAGAGAGCTGTATCATTGATCAATATTTAGTTTATTTAACTAATAAAGTGAACAATATAACTAAATTTTTCAAAAATGAAGAGAGATATAAAAACTGAGCCATCTATGAGACAATAAAAAGTATTTTATGATTCTTTATTATTTGGAATAATTCAACACTTTGTTTTAAACTTTTAATTTATAATATTGAAATTTGTGTAAAATTTTCTACAAAATTAATAATACTATGTAACGACGTATCTCAGCCCGGTTCTTTCTAAAGAAGGAAATATATTTCATGTATATTGACTCATAGAAGATTCCTAGCTCAGATGGAGTAAATGTAATACTATAATGTTTACTTATAATTAATGAGTGCAACAAAGCGTCAATGAGAAGAGCCTTCTAAGCTAAATTTATCAAGTGGAATTTTCCCTTTTAAGTATATTGGTATACTTTTAAGATTGATTGTGTGATTTTTTTTTTCAAAACATAAAGTCATACGCAACTTTTGGCACTAATTTCTTAGCATAGTAATTCGTTGTAATATCAATTTTCACGTTCTTTTTGACTGTCTATACAATATTCTATAATGGAAACTTGATAGAACGCAATAACCCTGCAGAATATCACATTGATTTATGTCTCTCTATTGTTCCAAATTTATGCATTTTACGTTTTGAGTAACTTTGATCATAGAATTTTGACCTATCAAAATTTCATAGCCTATTACTGCCAACATATATAATATTCGTAAAAAGTTTGTTTGCTGTATCGTAATTCTAGTGACTAACAATGAAACAAAGACAAAAACATAAATGATAATACTAGGATATATCACAATGTAAACTCAAACTTTTCTTTGCAACATAATTTTTTCATGAAGGTGATTGCCCCTTCATTTAACAAAAATATTTAGTGTCTACTGTTTGGACTATATGTATATTTACTTGCCTATATAATGATGAATTCAAATTACATATACAGTAATTAATTGCCCGTAAACTGCGCCAACCTACTAATTTTCTCAATTTTCGCAAAAACACTCACATCAACTCGTTTAAACGACTATTAAATAATAACTGCACATCCAAAATGACCAAAACTTGGTGAATAACTGTTAACATATGCTAGATTGATTTGACTAGAGTTCAATTACAAGTGCTGACTTCCTCACATTGAGTTCGAAAGTATTCAAACCCCCCTCGTAGGAAGGTTTAGAGGACTAAAGATGAAGAAAAACAACCTTTACTTCTAGGCAATGTGGAAGTTTTTTTTATATTTAAAGATATAATAACAATATTCTTAAATTTCACATTTTAGTTTTTCATATGTAAAGGGTTTCAAATAAATAAACAAGTTATAATTAACTTAGTGTAGGTCTTTGTTGGACTCGGAGTATCATTAATTATTGAAATAAGAGCAATTCATGAGCTGATATAGTGTTTATTTCATTTTTCTCATAGCTTCTAGTAGCTAATCTAATGAGACATTAGGACAGTTAAGCTCCACTCCTTTCAAACATTATTCAAATTGACAGAGTTATCTTATTGATTTTCGGTTTCTTTTTCTTCCATAACAAAAATTGTTTTCAATTTATAATCATATGTACAAGGGTCGTTGGAAAAGTGGGTACAAAGTCAGAAAGTTTTCAAACGGTCCAATAAAAATGAATAATATGGACCTGTAGTAGTTTTACCATTTTTCAAATAATTATGAGGATTATTCCTTGCTAATCCAAAAAAAACAGTCTCTATTATCTTTACAGGCAATTCTTCGATTCGAATGAATGCCAACCAGAAAGAAACTGACGGATCTGACTAAAAGTTGGTATGTGTTCTTCCAAGGGATGCTATCTCTAATACTGTCACGGACTTTTCAAACGACCTTCGTTGACTTAATTATGTGTTTTTCTGACCATTTTGGTTCGAGCATAACCCTTCTTAGAGTCATTGCATTCATTATTTTTCATTCATCTTAATAGCATTAATCTTTATTCTCTAACATAACTTTTATTTGGGATTTATTTCCTCGTACAAAATCTAATTTTGTCCTGGCAAATCATTTCTTTTTTACGAGGAAAATACTTTTATTTGCTATGTGACAGTTTTTGTAATCTTCCTCTTCCTTCTGGTCCATTTGTGTTTTTTTCTCCCATTCCATTTTATTACAAAATAGTATAATTAAAAGCAAACACAATTTAAGGGAATATGTGCTTATATCTATTTACTGTGTATGTCATATTTTTTGTACACATTGGATGGGTTGGAGAGAAATGATGGTACACTAATAGAATACCAACAAAAAAAAAAGAAGAAGATATTTTTCTTTCTTTGATGTCATTTGTACAGAGTGTGTAAGGTAAAATTTATTATAGTGGATATTATTAACAAAATCAAGATCAAGATCTCAAGCGTGATTAAGTTTGAAAATTGTTAACTTCTGAAAAAACAAATTTTGGTTCCTTAAAGTTCAAAATGTACATCTTTAGCATCATTTGTGACCTCTAGACGATATGGTAATCCTTAGCACAATTTATGTACATATTCATCAGACATGGCCATCCGTTCCCACTCAATAACAGCCCAAATCCTAAAGTCAAGTAAGGTCACATGTGCTGAGGATGGAGGCCACAATGTCCAGGTCCAAAAATTGGCTAAATTATCCTTGCACCACGCTTGGATTTCCTTTGACTTGTGTCCCAGGGCACAGTTCTGCTAACAAACATAATTGCCCTCCGAATAGTTGGCTTCAAGCCAGGGCTTTACAGTGTTCTCCATTACCTACAAGTACACCTTGGTATAAATCTTGTGGCATTTATTGAATTATTGTTTGAGGATTTGCCTCAATACTGTTGTGTCCCATGCTCCCAGGCTTTCGTCCTTTGCTCCAACTATGTTCCTGATCCTCAAAACAGTAGAACTTTTCAATTCTACAACCTTGACCATCTCACAAATATGAACTCCTCTATGGCGCAAATCAAGCACTCTATGTTTTTTCGACGACATCACAAAACTGATTAAAAAATTAAATGATCAAAAAGGAAGCTGTCAAGAATGTTCTTTCAAAAAATGTATGAGTCATTGTCTGACAATAGTTTGCTTAGAATTTAATTAAGTTTTAATGCAGGATTTCCTAACGTACACTGTAAATTAGAGTGCGTCTAAAATATGAATGATAGAAATGGAGAAAAGACTGATCCATACCAAATTTCAGGAAGATTGAGCGTATTTTGAAGGTGTCTTAATTCATTTTCAACTTTATTTGTGGTGCGTTAACATACAAACAATCTTGAACCAAAATGAACAAATGAAAAAAAATACTTATTTTACTTTATATATGCACACACAAATCAATATTAGATATACTCGTACATATTTGTGTCAATTATTGGCATTGCATTCTAATTTTTGGGATGAATAAGAATACATATGAAATTAATCTATATTTTATGTAGAACTTTCATTTGATTTGCCAACTTAAATCAGCCCCGATATTGATCCTATCAATAAAATTTATAAATTTTTTTTTTATCTTGACTCTCATTAAGGAGTAAAATGTTGAATTTTCTGGCAGCTCTAAACCGTTAATAAGAATAATATGTTATCAGAAATTTTCAAAAATAGTCGAAGACTATCAATGTAATTCACACTCAATTTTGTAAATACCAATTTAATTTGCTTCTTTCTTTTTTGCGTTATTTTCTACTACTTCTAAATATTTCAAATTTGGTTAAAAATTTGATCCTCATAGTAAATTGTCACGCTTTTAAAAGCTATATGCAGTAATTAAATGTTTCAATACATGTTCTTATTGAGAAAAATGTAAAACATCCTACAATTCACAATATGTATGTACTTTTATTGAAAGTTTTATTTTATATCAAAAATACATCAAAATGATACATATGTAATACTTTACTTTTTTAAACATAATAATTATAAATGATTCTAAATATCTAATAAATAGAATATCGTTTTAAAAATACAATGGTGTGAATAGGATTCGTCATTCTCACTTTTTTAAAAACCAATTGCATAAAAAATGACTATGTTTGGGAGAACATCTGTTACCTACTTTCTCGAGCTCTTATGTTAGACTATTTTTTTATGCAACTACCCTTTTTTCAAGATACACTGCAAAATTTGAAAAAGTTGATCAAATATGATTGACCAAAGTGTATATTATTAAAATTAGACTGTTTCTTTTTTCAACTTCTAAATATAGGGATACTTTTTTCAAAAAATGATTATGTTAAAAAATGTAAAATAGACAGTTTAAGCTACATTGATAATATTTAGATACTGTGGATTGCTGTTGTAATTTTTAAATTTTGTAATTTATTGAAAAAAATAACGTACAGACCTAATTAAAGGACTCAGCTCCCTGCCACACCTCGAAAAAAGGTCTCAAATTGTTCTAAACTAATATTAACATCATCTTGTCTGGCTTTTGGCCTCCATACTTGCCAGTTCTTAATTTGATGGACTTTTTTGTGTTGGGCACGTTCGAAGGAAAGATTGCTTGTGCATCCTCTAGGCCAGTTTTCGTCGAACAGGTGTGAATTACCTCAAATGGGGTATTGAGAGAAGGACTTAAAACATGAATTACTATAGATATGGATGAGTGGACATGTTAAAAGTCAACAAAACCTCAGAAGCTCAAATTTTATTTTAAATCAAAGACAACTATGGAAACTCCTCAATAGATCTTCATAAAAACATTGATGAATGAAATAAAGAAGCAGTTATTTTTATAATCCTTAAACACGGGAGTGAGATAGAGGTCATCCATTGAAATACTCTGGATTTATAAAAAATATATTTTAAAAACATATTACAGTAATATAAATATAACCAAAAACGTCGCCATATTGTATAGTCACATAAAATAAATTCTGTATATGTAAATCTTCTAAATTCATTTTATAGTAACATCATTTTTTTATCAAAATTCTCGATACTATCTACTTGCGTAATTCTATTCTGTGAAACAATAAAGGTTGCTAGAAAAGATGTTAAAACGATTAAAGAAGCTTTTTTTAATCAATTGTCCAACAAAAATGGCGACCTTATTGAAAAATGGAAATCTCTTATACCTTGTAATTAGATTTAAAGGACTAAACTTAATCGAAAAAACCAAGGTCAAAATTTTAAGAGACACTACAGCTGTAATAAATTTTTATTTCATTTAATAACTAAACTTTTAATTTAAAAAAAAAAAAAAACTTAACTTCTTGAGCTGACCCACGACGAGGAAAAACAACTACTAATCTTGATCATATATCCGAAAATATGTTAGAGTATGGTAATAGTCTTTCATTTTTATTGGAACTGAAGGAAAAACTGGATTCGAATTATGTTCCACGAGGAATTTCAGTTATTTGGCTTGAAAATGAAGCTCAATTTTGGTTCATAAGTATAAACTTAGCATTGTTATAAATAATAATAATAAAAGTTCAAAAATAAAATATCCTTGGTACTTATGCAATAACTTTCAAACACAACCAACAAAAAAATTCAAATATAAACTATAGCTTTTAAAAATGTTATTATCAAAGTGTAGAGAGAAAAAATCAGAAGCAATTAAGCTCAATTCTGCAGTCAATAAATTGAAATAACTTTACACTATCTTTTTAAATAGTATTGAGCATATTACAAACTGTTTATATAAAGATTTATTGGATCCAAAATCATGGGATTCAGTTTGATAATAACAATTAACTTAAAATGAAAAATTTGAAGATCAAATTTGAAGATTCCCATGAAAGAAGTTCACGTTATTGTAATTAATTAGTTTGGTTAAAATGATGAAGTCCTTAGTTTTCTTATTTTTTGGAGTCAACATATTAAAGAAATATAAATGAAGATAAAATATTATGTATTCAAAGTTATATTGATATTAAACATGCATTAGCTCAAGAAATAAAATAAAAATGTTCTTTATTAAAGCAGTCTGGATACAAATCTTCAAAAATATTCTGATAATATGATATCAGTGTCTTTTCTTTGGTAAAAAAACAACTACATCTATATGATATATCCCCATATTTTCGTACGCTTATGCTGATAGTGATAATTCTTCCTCAAAAACCTCAGCATTCTTGATTATAAAGGTATTTTAGATATTTGCTGTAGTGACTTGCATATTCTTTGGTCAATCCTTCGTATTATGAAATTAGGAAAATTAGTGGCCTATTAATCTTGGAGTCAGAAAGGTCATTCCAATTGATGAGGTCAGTATTTTTTTTTTCTTCATTTTCTTTCTCTTCTCAAGGAGGTGGATATATAGTATAATCTACCACTAGAAGGAATTACAATTGCTGTCTCAGAGAAAAATTTGTCATCTTGAATCCGATATTATACAATGGAGTAAATGCTTATCCGCCTCGTGATTTGGTGTAGAACTAAGGACTCTTGGCAATTTGCTACTGTTCATATTTATACTTATTTACTTTTTACGAGTCTCAAACATGTAATTTATGATATTATCTGAGGTCCGAAGCATCAAAACAATTATAAACAATAACCTCAGAGTAACTAAACAAGAAAATGAGCTTCAGAGGTTTCGTGGACAGTGATCATCTATATAGTGTAGTAAAGGTGAGATCAAGAAGGAATTTTATTTCCTATTATTATATCAGATAAATATTGTTCCACTACTTTGGTGTAAAAGAATGTTACTACTACTCCCACTTTTAGAAATTTATAAAGTAGGTTCTTTGATAAAATTAAATAAATGTCTTTAAATGTTTATTATTCTCTAAACAAATTTGTTATTACTTTTGTTCTTTAAAATAAATAATTGAATATATTTTTAATGATTTCTTATCTTCTTCACAAGTTCAACACAATTGGATTATCTTTAAATTTGAACCACAAAATGTTATAAAACAAAATATTCCAAAATGTCCAAATACGTAACATTAGAATATAACTAGTAAAACTTTAATCCCATACCTACTTCAAGTTGTCCTACTATTAATCCCTTTTAAACGTTCACTAATTGTTGTAGAATACAATCAGTTCCATTTCATTTACCCAGATATATTATGGTTTGAGCCTGGTTAGAATGTGAAATATATATAGTACTCAAAAATAATTCCTAATCTTGGATACCATTAACCGTTCGAATAGCAAAATATTTATATTTGAATACGAATCTCTCAAGCATAAATATTATTTTTTTTTCCATTAAATTAATTCAACCCTGAGTAGTTGAATTCTCAGAAACTTTAATCAGGGTTCTCTAAAAAAGGGATAAGTTATGGTTGTTGAGAAGGAATTGTACCAATATACAAATATGTATAAAAACCATACATATATTAAAAAATCTTTTTTTATGAGCCAAATATGGTTTACATAAATATATAATTTGATTTGTAATTTATTATAATAAAAATGGAATATTTGAAATATAAAAAACCTCAAAATGTATTATTTGAAACTCGTTTGCTCATAATGTTTTAGTTTATGACAATTTGGAGGACATTTAGATATTAAAAAACCTATTAATGGTACCAACACCTTCTTATGGTTTTTTTTGATTTATCATGACAATTATTTGCGTATATTATTTAAGAAAATAAATTTGTATTTGCTTGGGTACATATTTATTATAGAGAAATTGAATTGATTTAGCTACAAATAATATTCCTACTATGTAACTAAGTATTTTAATTTTAAATTACTTCTGAAAGGTATTGATTCAACAAAAGGACTGAAATATTTTTGTAACATCTTGAACATATAAATTTTTTTTACAAGAACACATCAACTTTTTTAACATATCTAAATAATACACTTTGTTGTTTTGTTGTTGTTTTTTTGACAAAGGTCCCTTTTTGACATATTTAGCAACATCTAATAGCAAATTAATTTTAACATTACTAAAAACCTAATAATGTTATGGTGGCTAAACACTCCAGGGAAGTACTCGTATTCGAATTTGAAGAGAATCATTGAGGGGACAAAAAACATAACATAAGTAAGATTATGATCATTTTTAGATTTAAATAATTTTTGAAATTTCAAGAATACATATACAAAAAAATATATCCTGGAAAAACTTGCAAGTTATAAAGGGTCACAGACTATCTGTACCGCAAGAAAGATTTTTTTCAAGGCAATTTTATCTTCAACTAGTTATCAAATTTAAAAAAAAATTAGATACTGAAAGCTTGAAGGCTTCTTATTTGTTTTATTCAAATAAAACCGTATTCAGACTTAATTACAGATTCCATATTAGGGCGAAAGCACAAGCCAACCCTCACCATTTGGTCACTTGGCATATCCTGGCTCTTAAGTTCGTCTTTGGTGTACAATAGAAACAAAATCTATCAGATTCAGATCTGACGAGTTTGGAGCAAAAAGTCACCGGGACAAAGTTGTCAAAATTATCTTTGAGCCATTTGAGACTTTCTTTCGAGTTGGAGGGTTGCTGCTCCATGTAAGACCTCGGTTGGGCAACCATGTCGATCCAGGGCTTCCCCTCGGTCTTTAGCACGGCGGCCAGGCTGGAGAGGATTCCAAAGAGGACTCCTTCCCTTTTTCAAATAGTTGGGACAACAAATTCGTCAATTGATTTCATTTTTTTCCAACCGGTGTAATTTTGAGCAAGATTTGTAACAAAGAAAATCCGTGTCATAAGTTGTCCAGTTAACCCAAGGGAGTGCGCCAAATTGGCGGCATAGATAGTTTGGACACCCAGTAAGGATTTTTATTCAGTTTTTTTTTTTTTTTGTAAGTTTTATTTCATTAATGTTCTTTGTTTTGAAAATTCAAATAATTTGCAAGCAGGACCTTTATAGTTTATACAAAACTCTAAATGGATTTGGAAAACAAAGACTACGAACTGTATTTTTGTAAAGTGATGCTGTTACCAACACATTTATTGTCATTTAAGAGTGTTAAATTTTAATTGGATCATTAACTACAATGCATCCATAAATCCACCCTTTTAACTGAATTAACAAAGTAATTTTGGCAATGTGAAGAAAATAGTTGAATATAACATGAGGGAAAATAGCAGTAGAAGCTATTGTAGCACCATCTGTGGTATCATAAATAGTTACTTATTGTGTGGTAAAACATATTTCACAAAGACTATGAATTTACTCAAACTAACAGGTGCGTTTCACAACTTTGTTTTAAAGGCTTAAATCTATATAGATGTTTCAGTAAGTAGACATGTCGTCTCTCAATGTTAGCAATTTGTAAATATATATTATATTTACACTCATATGAATGTCAAAAATTTCATATCTCCAGTCAGATTACATCTTTATATTATGGTGAATCAATTATGAAAAATAAGCATCAAACTGCTGGTGGATTTCAAGGACACGAAAAAATGTGACCATAGAACTTTAAATGCAAAATAAATATAAACTATGCAAAATGAATTATGAGTTTAAAGAAACACATCTTCTCTATTGTAAGCTTTTTTTGACAGGTTATTATTAATAGATTGATATGAGCCCATCTTTTATACGTACACAATTTACATCGAATTCTCAAGGAGATTAAAAGATTTGATAAGTTCTGATTCATGCAATGATAAAATTTATCAATAAATGCACTTATGGCATCTTGTAAAATAAATATTTTTTGGATTGTTCGCTTTTACATTTTTTTTTCAGTTAATGATGTTTTTAAAAATGAAAAAACCACATAGTACATGAATAAAAGATAACTTTTTATTTCATTTTTAGTTGAATATAAAAGAATACCGGGACAGTTTAGACATCTCCTTACTTTCTAAAAATAAAAAAAAACTTTAGTCAAGAAGTTTAAATTTATTACAAATAGCATTAATGGGGGTCCACTTTTCTTCGAGACATCGGATGAAAAGTGTTTTTGAGATATAAAAAAGTTTTTCGGAAGAACTTTATTTTATAAATTACGGTGTTAGTTTTTTTATTGTTTTTGGCATATTCTTTAAATTATTTATTTTTGCCTCACTCATTGAGGTTGCATTTGAAAGAATGTATCACTCAGTACAAAAAGGTGAGTTGCAAAAATAGGAGAAAAATTAACTAAAATAAATATATTATACTTATCGACAATCTTTATATGTTTTTAAAACTAGTTGTTTAAAAATATGGCACATGTTAAAAAAAATCACATTGTTCTATGTGTGACCATTTTATAAAATATAAATATCATGCAGGGAGTTGTATTATTTTCCCGTAAGACGGCACCACTTTCTGTCACTTTGTTAATAAACATTTATAAAATGGTATATTTATAAAGATAAGGAATAAAATACTAAAAAAAGACATGTATAAAGATCTTGTCTTTAAAATAACAAAACTGTATAAATGACAACTTGATTAATTGTTGATAACAAATAAATACTATATCAAATCTCCAACAATGGCAAGAGCGTGAGCTAAACAGCAGGTTGATCATTGAGTGTGTCTGTAATGAAAACCAAGATTTACTTTTTTCCCCAAAAATTAAGTTCTTTCTCAACTAACATATGAAGGCTTGTAGGAATCTTCAACTTATTCAACAGTGAAGAGTAAATTGAAAATTAAAACTTTTGTAATAAAGGATCTTCTAATAAGAAGTGTTATTTTGATATTCAAAGAAAAATGTCATCTTTTTTGATAAATGATGAAATGTTTACTTTAATGTAAAGAAAAAGGTATGCCATTAAAAATTGAAAACAATATCAGTCAAATGTCTGCCACAACTACGCTTACAGAACCTTATCCTTTTCATTAAATTTTCTATCGCCAAATCGCAAAGTGCCTGTTGTATGCCCTCAATACCTTCACGACTTCCATCTTTAAGGTTTTGAATCGACGCTGGGCTGTTTGTGTAGACCTTATCTTTCACGTACCCCAAAAGGAAGAAGTCACAAGGTGTTAAATCACAAGATCTCAATGGCCAATAACGATCACCTATTCTAGAGGTAACACGGCCCAGAAACTTTTCCCGTAAACATCGATTTTTTGGCTGCTTTTGTGGCACGTAGCGTTATCTTGTTGAAAGTAAATGTCGTCCTGATCAATACCATTCTATTCCTGGCATAAAAAATCATCAATCACCTATTGATAGCACAATCTATTCACCGTAACTGTTGCTCCAATCTCATTTTCGAAAAAAGTAAGTCCAATGACTCTGCTGGACCATAAACCTCACCAAACAGTTACACTTTTAGATTAAACAGGTTTTTCAACAATACATCTTGGGGTTTTCGACCCCCAGATGCGACAATTTTGCTTGGGATTTAATGGATTTGGCATTGGAAAATTTAATAAAAGGGATACGGTCCTGTTAACGTATCTGTTGTAGCCATCTGGATGATATTGTTTTCCATTATTAATGCCATTCATTTCTCTTTACATTGAAATAAAAATGCAATTATTTTATTTAACATGACTAAATATTTTACTCTATTTTTTTTTTTTTTTTGAGACTAGTTCAATTATTTCAAACGATGAAAGCATTCTAGTCCATGAAAACAGTTGCAAATTTTTCAAAAATCCTATTATAATGCAACTTCTTGAGAAAAACTATTAACTACTATAAATTAAAAATATAAAAAATAAATGTCAGTACATCATGTTAATATTTAGTGTGTTTGACTCAAATCAGCTTGGTATAATTGAAGAAAAATAAAGAGTTTTGTAATATTTCTTGTTCTTTTCTATTTTGATTTAAATAAATTGATGCTTTCAATAGATTCCAAAGGCACATTCTGATTTGTTGAAAGATATCATTAAATACCAATTTGACCTTGAGTATACCATGTGCTGATATTTAGCTTTGCACTAAAAAAATAATAAATTAAAAGTTTTCTTTGCAAAAAACGCAAACTTGAATTAGATTCTTTAATCACTTTACTTGCAAAGTCGTAATTTAGAGGCTCAAAATACTATTATTTTATCTCTTTTTATTTTTATGCGACGCTACCGCCCAAAAGTACCTATATTTGAAATATTTAAGGAACCTCAAAATATATTTACTTGTTGGTATAATCTAACTCATAAAATATAGAGTTTAAATACCATTAGACTAGACCAAGTAGTTAACCACTTTTTTTAAAAGTTTATTGATGAATAAATAAACCAAATTTATATATGAAAGATATATTTAAAAAAATAATTTTGAAGAAATTGAATTGTGCCTTGGAAAAAATTTACTTTGAATAAGACTTCAAATAAGTTCTTTATTTTCTTAAATATCCTTTAATTGATCAGATGTAGTTGACTTGATTAAGTATAAGTTAACATTTTCATATTGTAATCACTCCATATGACCTAGGAAGTGTGCTTTGAAGTCCATGTGCATAAAGTATATTGTCTTCAACAAGAGTGAGCCGGTATCAAACTTAAAAATTTATCCTTAACGTGTTGTCCATTGAGCTACGTCGCTCCATAAATAGTTTGCAACTTAACAGAAAATGTAGTTGATTATCAACGAACAACATTCATTGATAAATTAAGTTGGTCTTTTATGATTTGTTTGTCAATATAAGTAATTACTCAAATGAGTGCTTAGTAGAGCACAAACCTATTTTAAATAAAAATTATCAACAATTTGAGTTATTTATCTTGATGTGTTAAAAAATTATGGTTGATTATGTGTTTTTAACGTATCGTATGAAATTGACCTTAAGATGAATATATGTAGCACCTTGGTGTAGAAGAAATTTATATTCATTGACAAATATATTACTTTTGACTTGATGGCTAGGCTCATTAACATTTCTCCCGTAATTAAAGATTGTTTTTTGTATTTTTTTTCGGTTTCACAACGCTGACAACGCTTAGTATCCAAATTGAAAAAGGACACACGTTGTTCAATATACCTGCAAACAAATTGACTTGCAATACGAAGTATTACCATATATAACTAACAAACAAACTGTTAAAGATTTTCTGTTATTTACTTTCGATTCCGTCCAAAAATTTTAAAATATTAAAAACGGGTTATT
This sequence comes from Lepeophtheirus salmonis, assembly GCF_016086655.4. Taxonomy (NCBI): domain Eukaryota; kingdom Metazoa; phylum Arthropoda; class Copepoda; order Siphonostomatoida; family Caligidae; genus Lepeophtheirus; species Lepeophtheirus salmonis. The sequence goes on along the minus strand of NC_052136.2, from coordinate 15,571,671 downwards.
TTATTTCCTCAAGTTGCTATGAAAATATGGGTTGGGTGATCTTTCGTATTCGTAGAAAATTTGTTAAGAAACAAAACACCTTAATGGGCAGGCCAAATGAATCATTACTAATATATGAAGCAATACGTTGACTATTTTATGAAATATAAGTATTAACTATTACTTCAATTTAACTCAAACTTAATATTCCTTTCAGGGATTATATCATGAGTGAATTTAAATAATGGAACATTTAAGTAAACAAAAACAATTTTTCAATGGATTGGTTGCAATGCATCACTTCCTGAGAGACACAATAGTAGATCTCCGAGCCTTTATTACATTTCTGCATATTTATGATAATTTTACATTTCATGAATAATTAAAACAAAGTCTAGATAAATTATCCGTTGTTGAACATTAATTTAGATGAATGTACAGTTAGTTGGTTCTTTTAATTCCTTTAACACATGAACGACGGATGTTAACAACCCTCATTAGATGACAATGGATATCCAAAATAATACCCATTTATTTTTTGATATTTGTATTTGTAATAATGTTACGTTTTACAAATGATAATGGACCTGGGCCTTTCTTTAAAATGTTTTATTGTCTAAAACGGGCTGAATTCACTCTTTTTCCAATTTTTTGTGACAGATTGAGTTATCCTTGCCAACACACATTTACTCTCTTATTAAGCCAGTTGATTGATGTTTCTTAGAAGGGGGGGAATTTAGTCACTTGATTGCATCCTGGCATTTCTTGAAATGCTAAACATACCAGTTAGTCGTAAATAAATACATATAACATCTAGAAAAACTAATACGTGTATTCAACAAAATTACTTATCGTGAGGTTTGTCAAAAACTTTAGAATAGTCATCAGAATCAGAAAAAATGAAATAAGATTATGTATGTACATATTTTTTATCTGGTTCCAATTCGAAGTCATCACCTTCTAATTCGGATTTAACATTTGCACTCAAGAAAATTATTTCTTTTCACTAATTCTTCAATGGATAATTTGTTCGTGGACATCCTTCCACAATAACTTGTGAAATCAGAATGGTTAACTGAGACTAAAATCTAGGTGTATATTTGTACAATGAAGGTACATCATTCCTTTTTATATTTTTTTATTCATGTTTGAAGTTGTTAGAGTCCGTTCAAACACAATTGTCGAACAATAATATATTTTGAAATGATCAGATATCAAATATATATGTCTAAATAGTGTTCACTGTATCAACAAAAACAATAATTAGTTTTAATATTAAAATTTGTCTTTTGTTTTTATAAAATAATTATGAAAATTAAAAAACTAATAAACTAATACATTCAATTAGTTTCTCACAATAATTCATTTAATCCAAAATGCGCATCAATAACGATACCCTTGTTGTTCTAGTGTCAACAAGTTGATAGGATCTCCATTTTAACGAGTTGTTCATTCCTATCCAATAAAGTTGTGATTCTTAAATATTTATCCTTGCAGAACACCTCGACTTCTTTTTAAATTTTTTTAAGGAGTATTTAATTTTGACTAAATATTTGGTTCTATAATTTTTATTTTTCAAAAATAATCAATATATCTTGAAATTTTTGCCTAACCATATAAGTCTAGAATTATTATGATTTAATGTTTTTTTATTACTTAAAAACAAACATTCTAACAATTTTTTTAAGAAAAAACTATTATTGAGAATTTTGGTTAAGATAGACAATATTTACAATTTTTAATGACTTATTTTACAAGACATTTTTCATTTCCCTTGTATTTGTAAATTTTTGGTCTAATATATTTTGGTCTAGGACTTTTATATTTGTAAGACTTTTTTGATTATTTGAAAAAAAAAACACAAAATTCTAGGAAATATTTGTAAGAAAAGACAATTCTTGAGAACTTTTAAGAAAATGTGATTTTTAAGTATTTTCGTTAACAAATAAACTTAGAAACTTTGCATACCCTTTTAATACACTGCGCCATTGTGGAATATCTTACTATAAGAATTGCAAATATATCTTTAGTTCTTATTTTCTAAGGATAAATACATAAGCCATCTCATGGTGTTTTCTACTACTAGATAAGTTGTAAGTTAACATTAAAGCAATCTTTAACAAAAATCAAGAAACATAAAATAGTCCAAACATTTTTATGAATCATGTAAACATATTGCCCAATATTTCATATATGTGTAATGATAACAAGGAAATGTAATGCAAAATAAATAGAAGAAAAAGAAAAGAGTTGATTTTATTTTTCTATCTAATTTTGTTTTTATTCCATAATATTTAATTTTGTAAATCCAAACCAAACGTAAACACTATTTACTATTAAAATAGGGCCAAATACTTTATTAACTAATTGATAATAATAAAACAATTATTTTTTTCACCTATATCAATTTTATAAGTCATATGATGGTGTATAATAAGAAACATCATATTATCTAAACTAAAAGTACAAATTAATCCATAAGATTGATAATTTTTTCATTTCAAATTATAAGACTATATATTTCTAATATTCCCAATCCTTCTGCTGTGCAATCCTCTTTTTCAACTAATATATACTCCGATTACACGATTCAAGTTTCATTAAGAGTCACGATGTTGTAAGTCAGTAATTTCTTATTTAAAAGTAGTAAGACATTAACCAAGATTAAATATCCATTATTCATTAGTAAAATATCTTGTGGAAAAAAAATCATTTTCTGAATCTCCAAATTAGTCATTAAGCGAAATTTATATCTAATTAGGATCCTGTTATATAAGTTCAAAAGTAATTCTTCAAACATTACAAAATTTTATTTTCAACTATCAATTTACAAATTTATGAATAACCAATGAAATACTAAAATTATTTATGAATAGAGCTCGGAAATTTAAATTATATGTTAGAGGTAAGTATATATTTATTGGCCATTTTATTGTTTCTATGAAGAAATTTTGTCTATTTCTTCATAAAAATAATAAAATAGCTACTATTTTAATCAACTATTACTAAGAAATATTATAATACAGCATATTTGTAGATTTCAAAAAGATGAAACTTATTTTAAAAATGGTGAAGAAATAACATGGCAGTGATAGTCAGTCTGGGAGTATATAAGAGATAAATAGTGGTTGGTATGATTTATTTATTTGGCTTACTACCACATGATTTTGGACCTTTTTTTGTGTCTTCTTGGAATAAAGGTTTGGTGATAAAATAAAGATAACGACGTGACATAAATACAATACCATGTTTAGAAAAACTACACATTTTAAATTATCATTTTTGTAAATTCAATACGAATAATTTCAAACTTTGAGCAAAAACACTTTGATTTAAGCAAATTCTGTTATTATTAAAATACTTATCAGATATATAATATGAATATTAGTGTTTCATAATCATTGAGGAGAGAATAAATGCGGATTACATTAGATATTTTCTTTTTATATTACATGATATTATTTTAAGTCAAAATGATAGTATCCTGGAAGATACAGTAGTATACCAATATATTAGTTTAAATAATTTAAGCAACTAAAAAACTAATATTTCTCATGGAAACACTCATTTTGTCCTTATCGAAAGCTGAATAGTATTCAAGAGAAGTGTGGAAAAATTCCTTATAACGTTAGTCCAACTCTGCGAATATCTTGATCAGATTTCTTTAGAGAACAATTCAACTGTATAATGATAATATATGGTCCATAGAGTTTAGTGATTTTGTGAGCTCAGTATAAACTAGTTTTTGAGTCACTTTTCCTAGACATCAAGTCCAAGTTAAGTATCGAGTATTTGATTGTGAGATCAAGTCGAGACTTAAGTCCAATTCGAGTCCTAGAAGTCCCTCTGGTATTCAATTAATTAAATTAATTCATAAAATGATGAAAAGACAAAATGGAAGAATGGATTTGAGTTTTGGTGGAGATTTTTTTTCTCTGTTATTATTACTAAAGATTTTTTATTCCTCGCGCTTAAAAGAACCCCCTCCTATTAAATGGGGGTACTAGTTACCATTGCTCGATTTTTATTCAGTGGGGTATCTTCATAATAATTACCCTTAGATATGGGGTCGTATAGTTAAATAATTGAGTATCTCTGTTTTAGAAATTGTAGAGCAATAAACGATGAATATGAAACTGTCCTTGGTAAAAATTTAGGAAAAACAATTGTATTATCTTTTCTTGTATTCATTCCACATATACAAATATTATGATCAATACTAGTCTTTGTATTTAAATTTCTGATATTAGTTGAGAAATTAACTAAAGATATCCAATAATGTTATATATTTTTTTGATGCATTATATGGTTAAAGCAAATTAATTAGACTTCAATGAGGCCGTTTGAATCTCTGTTAGTGAACGTTGTTATAACGTAATTTGTAAAATAGTTAAAACATTACCAAAAAATTAAACTAATTTTATTGCATGATGCACATAAACTAAAATAACATTTATTTTATTTCTAATGTTTTTCTAATTATTTTTTCCTTTTTGAAATACGTAAATGTTTTACATTACATATGTACTAAAAATACTTGCATGAGTTTAAGGCAATAACAAAAATATATTACTTATGAAAAATTAATTTTAACAATGCTAGTTTGGAGTATCAACAAGATATAATATATTATTATCATAGTTAAAAGATTATGATTTATTTTTTTATAAAAATTCCCTTGAAAAAACTTAATACTTTTTATTCATTTCAGGTAAAAAAATGTACTGATTAATTTTGAAGAGATTGCGTATAGTATATGTATATAATCATAGCAGATATATTTTAGAACCAACGCGTATACCTTAAATTAAAAAAAGGAAAAAAAGAAAAGTAAGTTTGCGAATTAATAAATTAAATTCATTATATGTACTTTGATAAAAAATTTCAAAATTTGCTAATAAAAGATTTTAAACAATAAACAAATAAGGGGTAAAAAATTTCCAGTTTACTAAAAAAGATTAAATAACATTCACCAATTTATCATTATTCTTGTATCATAATGAAATTTCAAAATTTTTCTTGTAATTTGCGGCGTCTCCAAAGTAACAATCAGAATGATATAATTTTATTAATTGGCAATAGTATGTTGTCTAGTTATACACTATTAAAAAACTTTTTTTTCTTTTTTTTTTTTTTGTTGACATCCACAAAAAAGGTTAGTAATAAAATAAATTAACTCAATATATTTTTTTTTATAAAAGTAACTAGGTTATTAAATTCCATAATTATAAGGTTTTTTTAAAATTTTGTATAATTTTATTGTTTAGCTGTCAACAATTTATAGTCCATACCTCTAAAAATGATAAGTATTCGAGATAGTACAATGATTTGGAAGTATTCTTTGGTGCAAATACATATTTATAGAAATGGCTGAACAAAAATAATATTTATAAATAACTCAATCTCATCATTTTTAAATGATGATAAATTGACTGAAAGACCAAAAACCTCTTATTTATATTTGACTAAAGAAAAAAATATATATAATGTCCTGGGGCAAAAGTAATCTAAGATAAGGGCTCACGCTAAATACCAATTAGTGCTTTAACATTTTTTTTTGGTTTGTTTTTAAAAAAAAAATTTAAATCGTTAGTTTTTAACAATTTCAATTTAAGTGCAATAAAATATAGCTTAAAATCATAAATAACGGTATGGGTATTAAGTGGGAAATGTTATCCTTCATTTTTGAATGACTGAACCCCTGATCGATAAATAATTATGAACTAAAATGAAACGTTATTTATTTCTTTGCTTCGACGTTATTGCTCACTAAAGACATCTTATACATCAGGAGAAAATCCCATAACCAAGTGGCTAAACAATTTCCACGTTATCATTTTTTCCATATTTAGTTGACTACGAATATATTTTGAAAAATGATTAAGTGATGGAACTTGCCTATCTACGATGTAGGTTTTTTGTAGCCTAGTAAATTTGGACAAAAAATACTAAAATGGTTGTCGTTTGGTTTAAGAAAAAAATAATAAAAAATCAGGGCCTGTACAAAAAAAAATTATGTAACGAACGGATGCACAAAAAAAAAAATATATCCAGGGCCTTTTAAAGGATTTTTTTGTTTTGATACCCCTGCCTTCCCCCCATGTTGTGTAGAGCCTGGTAGCAAGACAATGCTGTTAAATACAAAATTTTAATATGAGTATTTTACTCACAAAAATTTTAAATAAATATTTCTTGAACTACGTTTTTGTGTTATTAAGGCTTTATTTATATTCCAATATGATGTGATATTAAAACGAAGTGACATGGAACATATGAGAACACTTGAATAAAACCAGTTTTTCATATAATTGTATATTACTATCAACATAATAGATAAACCTTTGATAAAATACACATTGAAAATGAAAGATTTATGATTTTGAAACCATTTATTTAATGGCGAATTAAAAGATGCAACGCTTGCAGTCAATTCATTACATTATTTTTTTGTTTTTTGTTTTTTCTTTGTCTTTTTCCTGCTCTAAAGTCTAAAATTGTTTCATTTATTCCGAGTAGCAAGATTTCTTATCAGGCATTAATATTACTTTTCTGCAATCAAAATTAGAAATACTTAACTAAAATAATGTTTAACAAGATTATGAAAATTCTCTTAAAGGTCGGGTACCATTTAAATCATCTTATAATGTTTGATACAGCGTGTCTCAGCAAATTGTAAATGAAACTTTAGTAATGATCAGCAAAATTTTATTTGTCTATTAGTCCGATCATGGAGTCAAATATAGAGAAATAAAACACAAGATCATCTTTATTGTATCTCCTTTTTAAGAAATAAGACCTTGATTTTGTAAGTTGTAAATCAATCTTCCAGCTGCAACCTCCATGAATTAGGTCTTTCATATTGATAAAAAAGTAAACTTTGCGAAGGGAAGTAACAATTTTCATAAATCTTTTGGAGAAGTTACAAAGTGGCGACATTTTCCGGAGAAAAAAGTTTCCCGTTTTTTAATTGTATAGTTTTTGCAACATACTCTTAGTTGGTGTCTTTTCGATAGTAATTTAGAACTAAAGACTGAAGTCCGACCAGTTCAGTCTTAATCCAATTCAGTTTTGTCCTGAATATCTGTCGTCAAACTAATCAAGTTATTTCCCTGATGACGTAACTCAACTTTATTTCATCTCTTTTAATCAGTTATAGTTTTGACAGTATAAAGGATGGACGGTATTAGGAATAAGTCCCATGGACTAATAAGACCGGTCTTCAGATAAAAGTGGATTGCACCAAAAAAAAAAGTACATAAACAATACTACTGCGAGTCTAAATAAACCGTTTTTATATAAGATTTAAAATTATAAACAAGAGTAGATTGTGAAGTGATCTGATTCTTAAGGCTATAAATATATAATAATTTATGAAATATCATTGATTTTTATAGTCATTACACATAATTAATAATAATAATTTAATTCTATTCTAGTAAAGTAAATAACATACTTTACCTATAATTAATTGATATAAAATAAGTACCTGTCTGGGTATGTATGTTGGTATAAAGAATATAATTTATTTTTAACTATCAAAATTATTAATTGACCATCTCAAACAAAAGAAAAATGTAGCATTGATCTGTAAATGTGGCTATTTGAATCAATATACCTATGTACATATGTACGAGTTTACACATAGGTAAATATTGCCTAAGATAACTAATTGTTTAAAAGACTACTATTACTCAATGTGACCAGCCTTTAGGCTGCACTTATTGCTGCTTACTCTTACAGAAATATAAAAATAGAGTTTGCCTTCTAGGTAGATCATTCACAATAGTTTCATTACGACTACTTATGAGAAATAGCAAGTAATTCATATTTATATACATTGTATATGAGTCATTATTCGTTGTGGCTAACTGTTTTTGATGTCATTTTATATAATTAATTATTTACTTAATAAGTATGGCTCAAATGATTTTGGGAAGAAGCAAATTTATAATTGATGAAAAAACGAGTTTTTCTTATTTTAAAATAACACTTGACATGATGTTTCTTTGTGTTCTGTTGTCCTTTTTTAGGATTGAAGACTACTGTCTGGTCCAGTTCAGTGTTTGTTCAGTCTTTTTAAGGACTGATTATCAGTCCTAAAACTTAAAAAGTTTATTGCGTCTCTCAACTGCGTTACTTTTTTTTAATCAGTTCTAGTACTGAAAGGGTAATGGAGTTGCCCTAAGACATAACAGGACTAGACTGAATAAATTAGGACTACCACAAAACTAGTATTAACTCCCTACTGTGGCGCATTGAGAGTCGTGTGTGCATCCATTCCGGAGCTGTGACTCTTTTTCTGAATTTACTTTAAAGAATTATATATTTCATGTTTATTAATTTTCATCTATAATTCATGTATCAGCTTACAATCTTAAGCCGTCTCCTTTTTTGGGAAGTATAACTACTCGTGGTAAATGTAAGAGTTATTTTTTTCTTTTTTTCTTGGGAAGAATTGACAAAGTACTTGTTGTTTTTGGAGCTTTTTTTCTACCAATTGAATATCAAGTAAAAATAAATGGACAATAGTCAAAACATGGCTTCTTCATCATTGTATAAACTACTTTTATTATCAATAGAGAAAAATAAATCATCTGGCAAGATATAAAAATAATATAAAGTAATCAATTTTTCACGAAGATGTTATTGCTAAACCAAAAACATAGTATTTTATTTTATTTATTATCAGCCTGTTTAGTTAAATCTGGTATTTTAGGCCATTTTTCTTCTTTTTGAACAGTAATTAGTAGTTGTTAATTTTCAAATATTAAATTTTATATACATAATATTAATGCCAAATGTCTGAATTGTCAGGATCAGAAATATAAATGAAGGCGGAGAGAGTAAAGAAAACATTTTTTTAAATGGCCACTTCATGTGCGTCTGAATTTTCAATTTGAACTAAATCCAAACTTATTTTAACTTTCAAAGTTTATTTATAAAAATAGAATTTGGTTTTTAACATTTCGATTGCAGATTCTTCAAAGTCTGTCTTTAATTCGTAGAGTTGGATGGATCCTTAAAATGTAACTAAATATAGGTCTTGTTTGACGTCTTGTATGGTCTCTTTTATCGGTATTTAAAAAAACGCCTAATTTTTAAATTTAAAGGCATTATTTATTTATTTCAGCAAGGTTTCACATTTATAATTTAAATTAATTTTTTATCTTTGTAAGTATCCTTAAAACATGTTAATTTTGTTTGTCATTATTTAGGCTTTATTGAAATTATGAAAGATTGATAAATGATAGAGTGATGGTAATTAGCTATGAGGACGCCATTTATCATAGACAAACGTGTCCTTAAACTTTAGGACAAAGTCGGACAAGTTGGTTAAAATTTATGAACCAATACATCCTTAATAATATCTTGTTGATTTATTGGGAAGAAGACTTTAACGAGGCCACCCCTTTGAGAAATAAAGATAAAATCTTAATCAAGAAAAATGATTTGATTTTCTTATTTAAGAAAAGAAAAAATACAACTAATATAATTACTTGACAACCAGTTGCAAAAGAAACGAGACCAATTTTAATTTTTTTTCTTCTTTGAAGAGTGGTATTTTAGGGGTTAAAATAATTGAACAAGTTTTTTATTATTAAAAAACTTAACATGTATTTTCTAATATAGTCTAATCAAGATATTTTTTTAACTAACCATATTATATAATACTAATGTAGCTTAATGGTTCATAAACTGGATGCAGAAGAAATGTAATTATCAGTGGATAGAATGTACATTTAACATGTAGTTATCATGGTATTACTTAATAATAATTCATTGCTTGAATAACTATTATTTTTATAAAATACGATAATAAAAAATGGTTTAGATAAGGAGTTTTCAAAATATGAGAATATGTACTGCGGGTTCTTTCTCTCAGGATCCCAAGAAACCAGTCTTCTGGAATTCATTGGAGTTTTACACCTACAAGAAATTCCCAAAAATCTTTGTATTTAATTGTTTATTAATATAAGCTTCATTTAAATAATATATTATCAAGTTTAAATAAACAGTGATGTATAATTTATGTCCTGGCGATATGTAAAAATAAAAGAAACCAAAATGAAACTGGTAAACCTAAAAATTAGAACAATGACTGGGAAGAAAGCATTTAAACTGTCTTGACGATCTATAATATCAGCTGCAGACTGTTCTATATCGCTAAAAAAGTGTTTTTTTTCAAACATATATTTTGTTTTTCAAGCAGTATAAGATTTACTATTTCATATATCTCATATATTTTATTAGTTTATTACTTTCATGGATTCTAATAATTAGTGGGTTGACTTTTAGACCGGAGGTGGGATTGTATAGTTTACAAAATTAGCATGTTCATGCTTAATTTATCCTTTTTTTGATGAGGGCGGATCAAGTTATGGAGTTTTTTATTCATAAAAAAAATACATATATTTCAAAGTATTTATTATTAATAAAGCCCAGTTTGTTTGTCCTTAGGAGTAATATCAATGTAGTCGTATTAATGTAATATTGCAGGCGTGTGCATGTAACATTGAACGTGTTTACAGGATGAATTGTAAATAGTGCTCCCTGATCTAAATCATATTTTGTTTAAATAAAAAATAATAATGCCGTCATATTATAAAAATATTGCAAGTACTACAAGAATAATATTTGTGTTTGCTTTTGTTATTGGTTTCTTATGTATACCATAATTCATGTGCATTTCCAATATGTTAAGATTTGCATAAAATATTATTTTGGCTTGGTGCTAAAATACATGCAGTCCCTGGGTGAATCAATACCTTATCTATATACAAGTTCCACCCTGTTTATATTTCGGCGAGTTTTTAGAATTTGTGGATCTCATTATAGGTTTACCCCCATTTTGCTGGAGATGGTAAATGTGGACAACTTTGCTAGTTGATTGAAATTAGATGGGGCAGAGTAAGTATAGTTTGTGTTGTTATTGAAAATTGGTAGATTTTTTATAATGAGGATCCTCGTATTGATAAATTCCGTTTTTGTTACTTCGTTGGAGCGTAAGATTATTGGGTATTCTCAAGCTTGTAAATACCCTAATAAAATGTCCTTTCTAGAGGTGGTACAGCCTTTTTTTAAACACGATTAAACTCTTTATAAAAGAAGTGGGAAGGTTTAGATTTGTAAAATATGTTTATTGACTTTCTCCGGCAATTAAGTAAAAAATTACTATATTAATTTTAAATAAAAAAGAATAAGAATTCATGTTTAAATGATTTTTTTTTTGTTTTTATTAATATGTGACTTTAAGAAAAATTTACTCATCACAACATATTTTTTTTTCTCCAACCCTTATTTTTATTCTTTCATTTCTGAGGACAGAATACAAATGAATTCATACAAGTATTGAGTAGTTACGTGTGCGTGTGCTCATGAAAAACTGAGAGTAACAATAAGTATTTCTCGGAGAGTTATCATCCATATTATTATAGTCAATTTGACTAGCTGTCAACGCCTAATTACTCCGGGCAATGTCGGTTACTACCAGTAGTTATTTAATATTTTCATATATTGGATACATGGAAAAACAAATATCTCAAAATTTGAAAATTGATTTTCTGAGAAATGATAGGCCCTTGTATCATCAAAGAAAATATTTAGATCTATTAAGTACCCTCATTATGACGACCAAACTGTATGTATAATTATCATTAAAATATTAACTTATTCATGAAGAGTTAACACTAGAGTGAGCGTTCGTTCCACAGTTTGAGGACCAATGGTGTAAATTATTGATTTGTTTTTTTCAACCTGCTAGATGTTGTAAAATATGTTATACGTATAATTATAGCCATGTCAATATATTAAAGTACCAATAAATGTCCTTACAAAGAGTAAAATTAATATATGGTATCACTGAATTATGAGTATTATGTATCTATCAACAATTTGACTTTTAAAAACCAAAGTATTATATGTTCCTACGCGTAGCAACAATGAACTCCAAAATCCAGAACAAGAATCTACTGATAAAAAATTATTGACTAAGTATTACATATAAAAATGTACATTATTTTCAACTGGATTAATGTTGAATTTAATACGCATAAAAAAATGATGTTATCGCTAAAAAAAAAAGATTGTAACTACTCATAGGTATTTATAAATTAGTTAGTGTGTAATACAACCAACTATATTTGTCAATTAAAAACCAGCTTTAAAGAAAATGTAATTTATATGTTAAAAACTATTTATTAAATATGAGGAAAAGTTGATTTGACCATTTTGCAAATTTTGGACAGGCCCTAATAGGTACATTTTTTTCATATAATAACACAAGACTCAAAGATTTAATATATTCATCCTTTAATCAAAGAAACATGTATTATCCAAATATATCAAAATGAGGAAAAATTTATTTATATTTTGTAAGCTCAAAAGGTAATTTGTATCCATTTATGTGTGTTTAACTATGAAGAATATAGGTTAACACAATACCAATTATAACTTGAAATATTTATAATACCACAATAATAATAAATATTTGTATTAGAAAAATTTGTGTACAGATTTTATATCTAAAGTTATATACAAAAATAATTTTACATCTGACCCTTTAGTTTTTGGACGAATATATGTTTCTGCCGATTGGTAACTATAGTTGCCACATGAAATTAAGTTCTATAAAAACGATATCATGCATAAATTGCATATTTTAACCTGTCAAGTAGTTCTATACAAGTTCGGTATATGTTCAGAAGGAGTATTGTTGTTTTTGTCTCGTACATTTGGCACAATCAAATTTTAAAAATCGTCAAGAATAGTCTGTTGTATCATGTCACACCCTTGGCTCAGAAAGTCATAAGTTTCATCTTCTATTTTGTTAATATTTCTAATTTCTAATAATATTCTATGGAGAAAAAACTATTCGTTGATATTATTAAAAAAAGTATTTCTAACATTTTTTGATTTTTTTATTCTAAAAAACAAAATAACTATTCTGGTAACTATTGTTACGATTTGGCAGTTACGTACATAAGCATATTTTATTTATTATTTATTTTAAATATCCTTCACTATAAAAATATTTTACGTAAGGAATAGGTTGGACTATTATTTATATAATATTTTAATTCCTACAGATCGAACAAAGTCGAAAGATACTGATTACTCTGATGATAAGGTTTTAGGTGATGCTGATCACATACCTAGAAAAATCTGGTTTGCATATATTATTCCTAAGTCTGAAGAAGGTGGTGGGTTTATTAAAAAATTAGCATTCTCATCCATAAAGAAAGAGACGTCGAAATTAAACCTTTGTCTGGCATAAGGACAACTCTAAAGTTATTGATTGTGTGAGTCACCATGAAGTTTTAAATTCATATACAAGAACTGAATAGGATTCGGATAAAATATTCAAACTAATTGAAATTTACTGGACCGATGAATGGCTTAATTGTAATCAAGGCAAATTTATGCTGAGCAAAAGTCTTTGCCGCATGATTGTGTTTCTTAGGATAATTTGTAAGTTTTTTTTTTTTTTTTGCTATTGCTGGATGTAATAAATTGTCAAATAGAAGGCTCTACTGAAGACAAAAGTCTGATGTCAACAATTTCATGGTTCTCAATTTTACTTTTATCGATGTAAATTTTTTCATACTGTCAAAAAAACATGTACAATTATTAACTATAGATACCCTCATGTTCATGTTTAAATAATTTAATAAAATATTTTCAATTAAAATTTAATTCATGGTGTAAAGGGTTAAAACAAAATAATCTGTTTAGTCACAAGCAATTTAAAAACAAATAAGAACTTTGTATTTTTATGTTTCAATCATTTTCTTTGTACATATGATTTTTTTATAATTCATAATTTATCAAAAAATAAATCACAATGCAATTTCAATCTAAAATAATGTTTTCTAGAGACTGTAGAAAGATGTTGTAGATGTGAATCCTAAACAGACACGTCATTAATTAAAAAGAATGTTTTTGAATTGTTTATCCTTGATTTGCATATTATAAACAACTGCATGTTCATTTTTTACAGATGAACTTAGTGTCCTCTTGGACGGTAAATTATAAGCTCTTAGTTAGTTAACATCTTTTTTATAACACGCTTAGTAAACTGGGTAAAAAGAATTCCCATCAATAAAACATATTTAATTACATGATAAACAGTTCAATCACTTCATTCACTTTCCTAACTATTCCATACATATTGGATTTGTAAATATCAAATGAAATGCTAAAAATACTTGTATAAATACAGAATATAAAAAAAATATCTTCTTATTTTAATAATTTAAGCAACCCGAGTTTTGGGTTTCAACAAGACATAATTTGTTATTTGTATACTAGACATTACTCATTTAAACTAGAGTAGGCTTACCTGGTGTTGCACGGAACATTAAGAAATTAAGAACTCTTCTGCTTTATATAAAACAAAAATAAAAACCTTAAAATTATAAGAATTATTCTCATTTTGGTTTTATGAGTAAAAGTATACTAATATATAGTTATTTTATAAGAACTCTTCTTTCTTCCGATGAGGAAGTAGTTGTTTTAGTCTGGGTCAAATGCTGAACTCGCAGTTTTGCCACTGTTTTCTGGGCATCAAGAAACCCTCTTAATATTCCAAAATGTACCCTGGCTCTAAGGTTGGAGAGGTAAAAGAACTGACTCAAAATACAGTTTAAACTACCCTGCCACCGTGTTTCTAGGGAAAAATGATCCCTTCTATTATTATATAGTTAATCCCGGTCCATGGGTTGTGCAGGTGAACTGCTGGTACCGAATCAAATTAAATTTATCCGATACCCCTTTCCTGTGCATAAAAAAAACTTCCTAATATATCAAAATACACTCAGGCCATCAAGTGTGCGGGTGAAGCACTGGGCCAGAATACAGTTTAAACTCAACTGTTGCTGCGATTCTACATACTGAATTGCTGGGCCAGAGTCAAGTTAAATTTCTCCGCCACCCCTTCCCTGAGCACCAAAAAACCTCATAATATGCCAAAATACACCTGGTACTCAGATTTTGCAGGTGATGCATGAGCCTCAAGACAGTTTAAAGTGACCCGCCCCTGCCTTTTTAAGCGCCAAAAACCCTTATAATGTGCTAGAATACACCCTGGCCCATGAGCTGTGGGCTAATGACCACTAAAGCAGGTTATACTCTTCCCCCACCGCTTCCCTGAACACCAAAGAACCATTCAAATATCCAAAATACACCACGGCCCCAGGTTTTTCTGATAAAGTGCTAAAAAATGCTATTTAAAGACCCCCATGAGCCCAAAGACCCCAAATACTAAAACTATTTTCAGAGTCATAAAAACCTACATAAAAAAATTGATTGATTCGGACGTGATTGAAAATTTAATATTGCAGGAGCATACTGAAAATTATTTGCAATAATATGTAGATTCAAAGGGATAAGAAGTTTTTTATTAATCTTGGGTTGTATAATATCCCTCGTCATTAACGGAGGGTTATGAACAAAGCAAAAATAGTTTGATTTCGGACTGAGTCTTAATTCTATCTATTCTATTTTGTCATTTACATAACTCTTAAACGCATTATACTTATTTTGAGAGTGGGTACACTATATGTATGTACTTTTATATATAAAGGAGTAACCATGGTTATGACTTGGGTAAACACCTTAAAAAGGTGTTGAAAAATAATAATAATAACTAACCCACAACATTTGTGTTTCTCAATACGTTGATCTATCGTTATTTATTTATAGACATATGTGAAGCCAAAATTAAACTCATTAAAATTTCAGGGCAGTTCCAACACATTATTATTATTATTATATAAGCCTTAAGATGACCCAATAAATAATATAAATATATATGATCTTTTTTATGTTACTCCACCCAATTGAACCACTCAACACAACAACAACATTAATGAAAAAATAACATCAATGGCTTAAAAATCCCTTAAGGAGGCTCAGATAATTACTAACATTAGTATAAAAATATCTAATAAAATATCATTTGTAACTAATTGATTAGGGATGGACAAGGAAAAAGATGGTTATTTCTTTCTTATTAAACGTCAAAGTAATTAAAAATTTAACTTAAATACTACTTAAAAAACCACCAAAAACGAAGAAGTGTAGGCTTTTATTATGGCCTCTAATGATTTGCAAAAATTATTTAATAATATTTTAAATCGTTCTTCGTAATTAAATGAATGACCTCTTAAAAAACATTGGCAAAAATACAAAAAAAACTATGGATAGAGCTTTAAAAAATATGTAGTTTCAACAATTCATTAGTAATTTCTTTTTTGAAGTGAGGGCATCTTAATATAAAGTATTCCCTGTTGGATGTGATCATGAAAGACGGAAAGTAATAATGGGGATTGGATGGGGAGTTATAGGTTTAAATCTTTGTAGGTCACATATTATATTTTAACTTTAACTCTAGTATTGAGTGTATTCTCAGTAGGTAAAAGCGTGTGTATGTACAATACCACACACTATATGGGATTTTTTGTGTTTTTTCTCCATCTCATAGCTACTTGCATCGTATCTAATAAACCAGTATTATAGTTAAGCTGCTTTTCTTCAAATATCAGGGTTACCACTTTAAATTTCCTTTTATCCTGGCTTAAAATACTGGCGAGTTATATTTTATTCAATGCTAACTATGTGGTAATTATGAATTTTTTATGTTGGCCTATATTGGTTGTACAAAATGACTTTTAACCCTAAAAATACTAAATAACTTACTGCAATTATAATAAAAAATGCGACCATCCTACATTTATATTAATTTATGTATGAAAAAGTATCAAAATTAAATCAAGATTTTTTAGTGTGAATCTTTAAATTTGAGCATTTACTTGACACCTACTTTCTTCATCAGTATTTGTTCAAATAACCATTACTTATTTAAATATTAGAAATACACTTCTAGTTAATTCCTTGACTGTTGCTCTATGTATGTTGTGTACAAGTTGCGAATTTGTACAAGTTCCACACAAAAAATTAAATCAATAATTTTAAATGAAGGACTTACAGTACTTGGGACGAGGACACTACAATAACTGAATAGATTATCGATACATTTATGGCTAAATTTTTAATTATTTGAGAACAAGTTACATAAAAAACCTTTTAACTATTCCGTAGTAGATTATAAAGTTCAATTGACACAGTTTAATAACTTAATAATTTGAAAGCATGAAAATGATTTCATAGCATTATTTCATAGTTGTTCATGACAAACAAATGACCAATTTTGTAACAACGTAGTACATACACTTTAAAAAAAGAAATTGCCGATTCTACAATTTTCAAACTGTATAATCATCTAAAATTTTGCAAAAAAAATCCAAATTATAGATACATTCAATAATCAAAGGTAAGTTTACTTCAATGGGGTAATAAAACTAATCATACATCAACAACAACATTTTTGTGATCAAGACGTTAAGGAATTGAAATAAAGAGAGAGAAATTAATAAATAGCATAACAATCAAACCAAAACGTTCAACTTAAACTAAAAAGTTGTTTATCACAAAACTTTTACCGCCTCCTCCCCTGATGGACTTACGTGTTTATTTTTTTCACTATTAATACAATCCAAACACATAATGTTTTTTTTTACTTTTATACACAATAATAAGTTTGATACACAGATAAAACAGAAACTAATTAAAATAATATAGTGTATAGAATGAGAAAATCATAGCCATTTATAGTGGTTCATATAACTTTAAAAAAGTGATCTTGATAACCACATCACTAATATTATACATTATATCAAATAAATGCAAAGAAATGTTTCTCTCCTCAATATTCTTTATATACTAGTGACAATAGAACAATTTAGTGTGCAATGTATAATATTTTTTATAAGCAAATCTATCATTTCTTCATCAATAACATTTAATTTTCTGTAAACTTATATATCTTCTTTTTTCATAAGAATTTTCATAGGTAAAAGATTACCTAAACTTGGAAATTGCATCACAAACAAAAAAAAACCTCGCAAAAATAAATGAGCATATATTATTTCCTTCAAAGATATGAAAAGAAAACAATTATACCTTAGTAATTAGTGCATCAAATTATTCGAACACTTTTGTGATGCCTGCACCACCTACATATCTATTAAAGCTTAATGAATTTTCGGTTAGTGACCTTAAAACTTGTGGTTATCATTTTGGTATTATATTCATAGGCGGCTAATATGTACATATATATAAGCTAAGCTTATTTATCTATAAAAAAATATATATGCTATTCCATGATAAATTTTCAGTACGAAATGGATTTGAGTAAAATTTCGTATAAAGTATTACATAACAAAAGCCATACCATAAATAAAATCATATATATGTAACTCAATCAATCTCTAAGTTCGGAGGCATTAAAGATGACGAAATTAGCATTTTGATTAATATTTGATTAGCGATATATCTTATGTAGTGTTGGATCGGTCTCCAAAATTAAAAACAATTTAGTCCCATCAGTCCAGTCCTAATAAAATTTGTCATCCCTTGGAGCGGTCCTTATCGGTCTTTTGTAGAAACTACAACAACCAAAATTACGTAGATACTACAAATTACGGCATTTGAGTAGCTGAAGTTACATCATTGTGCAATACCTCTTTCAAGGAGACAAACGACCTCTAGATCTGTGACTAGAATGTTTCATTAATTATTTTCTTAGTTCTTATATTCTTCAATCCTAGCTATGAGTGAAGAAAATAAAAACATAGCTAGGTTTGTAGGACTGAAATAGTGATGTTACAGTTAGTAAGATATACATTACTAAAGCCATTTATTGGAAAAATAATATATTTCATTTATTTCATCCCGACAATGTATATAAAGAATGTTTTGAATTTCCAATAGAACAATCTTTAAGAGAAATGGCTAAATGACAATTTATCCGTAGTTTGTCAATACAATGACGATCATGAATAGATATTAAGAAAAGTACATAGAAAAATTCCAAGATTATTTTTAGATAAGAAGGGAATACATCCTATTGTGTAAAGAACTTCGTTATAGTTTAAAACATTCATTTGACTTATGAAGGTTTACGTGTATCAACATGACCTTTAAAAAAAACACATTGATTTAACACAATACACAAATCTTTATAGATGTTAATAAATCACGTTTTTGGAGTATAATTTTGATTCAATGCGAAAATTCGAAATGGAATATCTATATTGACAAAAATTAAATGAATTAACAATGATAAAAAGACTCCAGCACTAATGCAATAAATTAATAAATTATTTTTAAGTTATCTTGAAATCTGTTCCTACAAAATGGTCCAATTATACAAAAATCCATTAAAATTATATATCATATATGGAAACTAAAATTTGGTGGACAGCTTTTCTTAATTGCTTTATACTATAGCTAAAACTAAAGAATCAACCTTATCAAACAACATTAAAAGATTCACTTTCTAAAAAACAAATGATTTTGATAAATTTTTTACTTTAAATAATAATTTTCTAATAGAATATTACATAATTAAGCGATGTGAAGTTTTTGTGAAGATGTTTGAAAGTTAAATATAATTACAATTATTTGACTAATTCTAACAATTAACTAGTATTTTAGAGGCAGGAAAATTAACTATAATTTAATTATGTCCCATGTATTTGATTAATATTTTTTGATTAAATGTAAGTAATCTAACTGACTTAAATATATTTAATTTCTAAACTTTACCAGACTTTCAAAAATTAATTACCGATAACAATTGGTCAAAAAATGGACTTAATTTTATTGAATTTAGCTTGCGGGCATTTTAAGAACTTCATTATTCTGCAAAGCTTTATAATTCCATTTTCTAGTGTCGCACAAGAGGACAATTAAGAAGTCTTCAAATTATCATTTCTTATTAAAAGAAAAATAATAAATTTATTAAAAAGGAGAAACCACATTACGTATTTTGAAATTATCAATCACTCAAACTAGACCTAACTCGGAAATTGCTCTATTGTTTTAACAAAAATTCAAAACAATGCAGAACTCAATTCTCAGAATCCAAAATGAACATTGAATTTACTAGTTATAATGTCTATACGTTGCAGACAGACTAAGTCTACAAATAAGTTTACGTATATTATAAAAAACTACAGTTATATATAAAACCATTTGTAGACATAATTAGTCCTTCATAATTTGTTGTCTTTGGGTCGGACTAGAAAAGTGGAGTTTTATTGCTAAAAACAACATATTTAAGTAAAAAAAAACACATTAAAATTCGAAAGTTTCAGGTTGTTTTTCTGAAATTACGAAGCTCCCCAAAACATATAGAAATATATAACAAAAATTTCTTGCCATTTACGTGAAAAGAATATTTTTGCATGAATTACTAAAAAAATAATTTTCTAATAAGCACTAAACAATAAATATGATACTTGAATATAATTTTAAATATTTTATTTCTAACTGGAATCATAAAAATCATTATAAAAATAAACAGTTTACAACAAATTCGATATATTTTTTTAATACTTCATGTATCTATTTTTTTTTTCTCTCACAGAATGACAGTTCTTGACAATAAATGTCGTTTTCATAGTGTACCTCACTGTCATGATAGCATCTTGGAGCGAATTCAAATTTGGATGAGAGGTGAGGTGTACATTATTCTCTCAGACTGACACCACTGCAAAGCCCTGGAATTGAGGTCAGGGCTCCAAGAGAGCCACAGGGATGCTGGCCAGAAGTCAGCCATACTGTTGCTGCCATAAATTTTAATTCTTCTTGGCTGTATGAACCCATAAGGAACTTCTTGATTACGTAGCTGAATATGTCAATGATGTCTTTACACTTCTTGGTGCAGAGGAGATCAAACCAACATTTCCTATTTTAATGTTGTTTCGATATGTTTACACTTAAAGCCATGGGATCAAATTAAGCTTGTTTATTTTTGTTTCAACTGTTGTCTTTTTTTCCAATGAAACTTTGTAATTCAAAATAATGGGGATACAATCGTAATTAAAAGTTTTGGGTCCCTGCTCTGTATATTTATATTTCATATGCCACAGATGTAGTTATAATTCCCATTTTTGAAAAGATTAGGAGATAATTTTACAGTAACAATATATCCTACAAGACTACATCAAAAATGGAAAAGTGAAACACATAATTCGTTTAGGAAAAATTAAATATAATAGAAAATATGTTTCAAATGAATTCATAGCTGTTCAGTGTGATCATGTGAACACAACCAATTTTTTTTTCAGGCTAAAAACGTCCATTTTCAGGAATGCATTTTCTAATTTCTCGTATTTAGGGATGAAATAATTATTTTTTCCTTTCTTGTATGTAGGTATATTTAACGTGTACAAGGAAAACCAGTAATGAGAAATTGAGACAAAAATAAAAAGTGTTTCAATTAACACCAACCCCCTCCTCTCTATACGAAAATGCCCTAATTCAACTTTTTATTTTTTAAATATAGGAATATCAAGTTATACATTGTTATTTTGTCATCTCAAACATGCTTCTCAATTTGTTTATTTTATAAACTTCATATACTACAATCACTTAAACTTTAAAAAAAAAACCTGCCAACATTTTATTACTGAGTAAGGATTTTCTTTCTTTTTAAAAAAAAAAGTATATTTTTTCTCTAATTATATGGATTGTGAAAGTTATTCACAAATGTTTTTATTTTAGAAATTTAACATATGTTGAATTATATTGAAAATCCGGGTAATCAAATCATAATATAATATAATTATATCTTAATGACAATGTTACTCTTTTTTGATTTCAGGTGCACATCTACTTTGTCTTATTGAATAATTAAATATCTTATACAGTTAATATACCAATGGACTTTGAATATAAATAAGCAAGAAATATTTTATTGATGGGACACATCCTCCTTTTTTCTCTTCACTTTTTTTATTGACCAAGTAAGGGCAGAATAATTATTAATAACAGACGGACTAGAGTTAAAACGATTGTGTAATGAATTTTCTAAGAGATTAAGTTTTTTTAGTTCGTATATTTATAGATATATGGATCATTTCTATGATAAATTTTCATGAGGAAACATATTTAACTAAAATTGATTATGTGTTATTTTTAACAGTAAACTAGCTCAGAAATAAAATTTTGGTTCTGTAATTTAATTCAATTCTGAGTTTCGAGATCTTCAAGATCAAGATATTTGCATTTTGATGAGCGATACCCCGTAAACTAACGCAATTATAGGCAAGAATAATACATAATTGAAAAGCAATAAGTTTTGTAAGGAAAACTTCTGTTAATTTGTATTTTATTAATTAAAAAAAAAAATAAGTCATGATTTTCTCTTTTATACCTTAAAATTTTCTAGGTATTTATGGACTTTGATTTTTTTTAACCATATAAAGGTATGATAGTTTAAAAAAATACATTAAGGAGTAGAAATTCATCGAATAAGGAATAAGTATTTGATTTATAATATCATAACTTTATTTTCTTGGCATTTTTTGTAAGTTCAATTAATCTTTTATTATAATATAAATATAATTATGATTTTAATGAAACACCATTGCGGAATAATTCCTTTTAAGAGATTTTAAGATAATTTTTCACATTGAATTCAATAAACAAAAAGCCCTATACAATTTTAGGTGTGTTCCTAAATATAAATATCTACCTATACCTGTAGTAATCCTATTTTCAACAAAGCCTCTGTAGGTTTTGTAAATATACATACATTTGTAATTAATTGAACTTAGATATATAAGAACGATAAAAATTGTTGTCACAACAAAGCAAATTATAGAAACTAGTTAACAATATGATATAGGAACAATAATTTCAATAGATCAAATGATAGGTATATAATAAAAGCTTAATTATATATCCATGAATAAGTACTTTTTTTAGAACCCCTTTCAATTAGGGCTACGACGTTTAAATATAATCGTACATAGGGATATTGATTATATACATTTTCTAACGTAGACTTAAGTATTGGTTATAATGCCATTGAGTTCCATTTATTTTGTGAACATCTCTTGCATAACACAGTTAGTGAACTAGGTAAAAAATAAAAAGTTATTAATTACATGATATACAGTCAAACGATTATAGTAATTGTGTTATTGTAATTTTGTAGATTTTTTTTACTCTTCCGTCTATCGTGCACTTGTAAGTATAAGTTAAAATACTAAACATACCGGGATGAATAAGAAACATCGAGAAAAAATAAACTTTTATTTAAAAATAATCATATTAAATATGAGTTTGAAGTTTTAACAAAACATAACTTGTTAACGTTATTGGGGGGGTTAATAAAATTCAATTTTAGACATAATTTTTGGATGCCCAAGCGTACTTTCAGCGCTCTTTCAAAGT
The DNA here is from genome assembly GCF_016086655.4 of Lepeophtheirus salmonis. NCBI lineage: Eukaryota > Metazoa > Arthropoda > Copepoda > Siphonostomatoida > Caligidae > Lepeophtheirus > Lepeophtheirus salmonis. The sequence goes on along the minus strand of NC_052136.2, from coordinate 15,548,388 downwards.
AATTATGGAATTTTGACAAAACCGGAATCCTACCCCTAATTTTTTTTTGTCGACATATTTATGGGGGTATTTACACTTTATTCCATTAACCAAGATGTAATTAATATTACAGGATCTATCTTACTGGTAGGACAATTTTGAGTGTGTGTGTGGGGGGGGGTATCCGTCCTTTGCAATTTTTATAGTAATATAAATATTTTTGGAATTAAGTAATATTATAACAAAAAAAAAAAAGCCTAAATGTAAATTTATAGATAGGATTATTGACGACCGCCATGAGCCAATACTATAAGAGACAAAACTACATATTTACCACGAATATTTTTTATTCAGAGTTGAAATATAAATCAATTTGAATAGAATTTAGTTTGACGGCTTAAACTTTTTCCGTAATTATGTACCTTTTTCTTTATATTTGATCATTTTACTCAAAATATGGGCGCGTCACAATAATTTTTGTTTGCATCACCGTTTGAGGGGGTTGATTATCTTTAAATTTACCTAATAGCAATATGTATAATAAATTATTTCTTTACTATAGTCTTTCCTACAATTAGGAACATCTTCTAATCTTTGATACAATAAGTTAATACTGTAAATGAAATAACTTTTATTTTTATTTTAATACAATAAATCCTTGAGAATTATCAAATATTTCATTGCCAGCCTTTCAATTCATTAACTTTTTTTTGTTAAAGTAACTGAAGGATTTCATCGACAGATGACAAATTGTCTTTGTTTTGTAGATTTTGATGTAATTAAAAGATCAATCATATCTAATCAAAAGAAACTGAGAAATTTACTAATGATTCCTTATAAAAAGCAATAAGAGCATCATTGAATACAATTTCAATGGTAATTTATATCGTCATACGGAGTTGAAACTATTTAGAAAATTGGAAATTTTGTTTAATACTATGTTATTTCTCCTAGGCATTGAAAATTGAATGTAAATCATATAAAACCAAGAAATCTTTCTGAATCATGCCCGAAGTGTTATATTTTATGTAATTGTTATAAAAAAGTGATTTACTTTTAATGATAAGAGAATAGGCTAAATAAGTCAGAATTTATTGTACAATACAAAAAAGGGGTACACGTTGACTCATATTTTATCTGGATACCAACTATAAAATGGATTTATAAATAGCTACATCAATCCAAAAATATACAATACAAATATTAAAATTACTCTTTATAATATTTGCTGGAAGTTATATACCCTTTAGGAATATTGAATCATTTTATAACCAAATGTATGTTTGATTTATTCTCTTATTTCATTTACAGTCTTCCTTATTTCAAAATATTTGTACATTCGATTTTGACACTCCATATACTCCAGATACAATCAATATAACTTCATCCACTTGTAATAAAATAAAGGACCTCGCTTTGATACATAATAAGTTCAATTTGAAGGTCAATACATTGTTTCTGATCGTTTGAGTATCCGAATTAGTTCGTTGGATTACAATTTGTTTTTCTTCAATATGAAAAATTCGGAGTAAATTTATCTGTATCCCTTCAGAAAATAAATTTGAATTGAACTTTTTCAATTCACCTCTATAACTATAAAATTGAAGTATTTGAATTATTTTACAAATTGAGAATGTACTAAAATAATTATTTTCAAATGTCTATAGTGGGTATAAAAACAATTTTTTTTGCTTCAATATACAACAAAAGATTATATTGACGGATTCCCCTAAAAATGGGACACCCTCATATAAATGCTAAAGTAAATTTTTTGAAGAAAATCTTTATTATTACATTTGACCTTTAATTTGACAAAAAAAAATATAGATATATAGTATAAAATAATGGGGGTTTCATGGTCGCTTTGGACAAGTTTTGCTCCTTCAGTTAATCAAAATATAGAATACAGTGAATTTATTCTTTTGAGACCTCTATACTCGACGCACGTTAATTCACGATTGAACTGGCCAAGTGTAATACTGTCCAAAAAAAGCGTTTGTAATATATACACACACCTTAACAAAATTTTATCCTATGATTCCATTTGACAAATAATGAAAAAGAAGTACTGAGTTCAAAAAAGGGCGGGAAATATGAAGTTACTTTTTCCCCCAACCCAATATTATAGAATTAGTATTTTATGTATAACGACATTCGTGAGTTTTTTCTTTGAAAATAAGTTATTAAGAATTGCATTGAGGGTTGGCAAAGTATTTTTCTGTATAGGGAGGGTTTTTGCCGCTTATTTTTTCCCCACAAAAAATAGTATTAGCATAAGTTAATGTCCTCGATCCTCAATAATTAAAAAAATATCAGGAAAAATTCGTCGAAAAGGTAATGAAAATCCAAACAGCTCCAAGATCACAAACGTACAAAAACTTATAAATGAAAATAAAAAATCTTCAGAAAATTGCCAACAATGAATTACTTTCTTACTGCACAAAGTTTGGATCTAGAAATAACAGCTGAAGGAAAACCAACATGTATACCACTAGATAATAGGATGTTGAAAATGGAATAATACAACCAAATAAAGCAATGCTCAAACTGCTTTCAGTTTGGACATATTAAGACAGACTGTGAGAATAAAAAAGTGACCACAGTATATTATATGGACTGGCTTGGACTAAGACAGAAAATAATAAATGAAAATGGAAGCCGGCCATTGGTTACGGAGGAAACAGTAAATAAGATGGATGATCTCATAATTTTGAAGGAAAATAACGCTGTAAGTGCAGAATGCAAAGAAGTAAGAGAAGACATGGATGCTCTGGAAAATGAAGAATATGATATTACTTTTGTAAAAAAAATCAAAAACAACAGTAACAAAGTAGAATTAAACAAGCCCAATTATGCCTAGAAGACATGGCCAGAGTAGACAATTCAGGAAAAGCGGACGAAGTATTGGGGTTTCAACCTAAAAATGTTAGGAAAACACCAACTAAGAAAACAAAAAACCATCTTGCTATGGGAGGTGTAGACTTGATCGAACTTAATCCCCCACTTAACACAGCGAAAGAGATCTACAGTGATGGGGAAGTAGAAAAACAAATAGGGGAAGAGCGAGCAGAAATGAACATCTGTGAACAGCTTGGGGAATGCTTGCAACGAAGTAGATAATGAAAGTACCGCCAACAAACACGAATTTCATGATGAATAGTTTTAGAATACAGAGTGCAAATGTTAATGGAATTAGGAATTCAGTACAGGAAAAAGATTTTATAACTGTCTTAGGGTCTTTAACTATCCTGACATAGTCGCCCGCTGTGATACTAGGATAATGAATTATTAAGACTAAGTTTACCAAATATATAATATTTATTTTACTAAAGCATGCAAAGCCAAGGGGAATCACCCATGTCGAGGAGTTGCCCTACTTGTACACATAGGGCTGACTTTGAGGAAGCTGAAAGAAACTGACTATGGAAATATGATAAAGGTGAAGATTGATAACTTTGGTTTGCGTGCGGTTGTAAAATCAGTATATGCACCCTCAGGAAAATTGTCTTAAAATATCTTAGAAAAAGTAATACTTAAAGGTAACAACTCACATATAATTACTGGAGACTTTAATATTGACAGAGTGGAAAAAGACGAAAACAAAAAAATTATGGCAAAAACCACTCAAATACGGATGCCTTTGAAGCCTGGATTAGAAACAACAGTATAATAGACGTTGGAAAAGTTCAACGTAATAAAGATCATACCTATTTGCACTACAGAAACTTAAAGAAAAAACAATCATCAGCACGAATAGATTATCTTGTATGCAACTGAGAAATAGCATATATAATAGAAAACTTAAAAGTAATTAAAAGTAGTGGTATATTTGATCACAAATTTCTACTAGGAAATATTGCAGAACTCAAAGAGGAAAAATACCTACAACTTTAGAAAATTAACAACGAATCGCTAAAATCATATGATGTCCGTTTAAGAATAGAGCAAATGTTGCAAGAAATACATGAGGAGATGGATGAAGGCGAGGAAATATCCCATGCAATTAAAAAAATGCACCTAAAAACAAAATACATACTCACGGAGGAAGAGAGAAGAAAGGCAAAAGAAAAAAGATCATACAAAGAAAGAATCATTGATCTACTACAATCAGGAGATGAGAGCTCAGAAATCGAAATACGAGACATAATGGAGAAAGAAGTAAAGACGGAATTTATAAAAGCAAGGAAAATTAATCGAGATATTAATGAAAAAAACCTCAACATAATTCAGATGTAAGAAGAAAAATGTAGCTACAACAATACCCTTTATGACGATGGAGGACAACTGAGAGACGATGAAGATGTGGTGCAGAAAGTTCTGCAAGATTATTACTACAAAATATTTGATATTTGCACTTTTAAATGTACACTTTAAAATTTTATCTGGATTAATCGTTGAGAGAATGACCACAATTATAGAAGAAGTTTTACCTAGTTCACAGTTTGTTTTTCGAAAAAAATAGATCAATCAGCTATGTAGCGATATCCGTTCGAGAATGCATAAGAGGACAAAAGAAATAAAAGATAGCTACAGTTTTTATTGATTTACAAAAGTATTCTAAAAAATATTGCACGATCATATAATGCCACTATCTCCGTTCAAGAATATAGATAAAATTTACTTCCCTATCAGTAAGATGAATATTGAAACGTTAAGTAGAAAAGGAATAAGGACCGTCCAGGAATTAATGGCGTCAAACAACTGATCCAGCCATAGTACTACGGAAGTTGCAAATAAACTTGAGAAATAAAAAACAAGTAAGAAATAAAGCCACAAATTATTCTAACCAATTAATGAGGGGTAGAGAAGAGGAAGTGAGACGAATTTTTTGCAACTTTTAAAAAGGACTGGAATTGAAACAGGCAAGCTGATAAATTTCTGCTATGGAGTCTATGACAAGGATCTAACATCGAGCCAAATACTCAAGAGATACAAAATTACATCAGGATCATTCTATAAATGGAAAGCTAGGAACGTAAGAAGGAAATTTGTTCTAGTTGTCTGGATGTGGAGAAACTATAAAAAAACAATTAGCCACTTTCTAGGAGAATGTAAACGCATTAAAATACACTTCACTTAAGAAGAGCGTGGATGCATTTATTAGGAAAAAAAATATTAGAATCTCAAATTAGGTATGGGCTAATAGTGGATAATGAGATGTATGCATTAGCTAATAAATGCATTGTAAAATTCCAAATGACGACAGTTGCAGCAATGATGAAGAGAATGAATATAAACAAAGGATTTGTGACGGCGGCGATGAAGAAGCTCCAAGAGATTGCCTCCGATGATTCAATTTTGGCTTGATGCAATAACACAACACCATGACCTAGTTTTATTCAACAAGAACTTTTTTTTTTAGTTTTCACATAATACTCTAATTTTTAGAAGGATACTCACCGTATAACACCGTTTGGACTAAGTTACATTATTATATAGAGCTATAACTTCAACATTACATATTTTTATCAACTGCAGTTCTCAATTTAAAAAAAAGAATAAAAGAAATTTAAAGGATAAACAAAATACTACTTTTAAGCAAACCTTCGTGATAAAATTCACAAAATCTAAAATTAAAATTGCTAAATATACGATATAAATTTAAGTCTATTTTTTTAATGAAACAATAACACCATTGAAAAAACAATAAAAAAAATAGCTGTCAATAGCACGTAAACATTGGGACGTAGGGGGCAACAAATATTGTTATGAATAAATAAAAAATAAGATACATTTTTCATAGATGTAATTTCTATTATAAGAGATAAAATTGTTCCCTCTACCACTTTCACAAAGGCGGAAACACTTCGAATCCATATTTGAAGACTTGCGACTAAATCTCAAAACACAATAAAATACTCAAAACTTGACTTAGAACCCAAATTTTAGACGGACAGATCGTTTTAGACTAGAAAGTCATTGTAATTATTTCCCTGGATATAAAGTACTCATTAAAGTATATTTTTATTTTTACAAACTCAATGAAAACAATCAAGGATTGGAACTTGTCAGCAATTACTTGAGACTCAACTTGGACTTTTAATATTAGGAATTTCCAATTCCCCCCCCCCCCATTAGTGACCAATTATGTATATTAGTTTGAATAACAACAAGTTATGCGTGTATATTTAAGCTCAAAATGTTCCTAATTAGGAATGCAAGCATGTATTATTTTTCTGTATTGTAAATATTTTATGAACAATTGACACATGATACTTTGATTAAATAAGTCCTATAAAAGTTGTTATATAAAATTAAACTAAAAAACATTTATTGATCAGTAGAATTCCTTCAATTTCCCTCTACAATGGTAGCAAAAGATTCCTTATTCCCATTGGTTCGAAATTGGCTCAGCCATAATTAGAATTTAAAAAAATCAATAATTTACTATAGTTTTCTTTAGTATTGGGACATTGACGTATTTACAACAGTATTATACTAAATTTGTATTATAATCAGTCGGTGGAGGGCTGTTAAATCTTACACAGAACATACGGTTAATAAATATCATTAAAAATTTTCCAAAAATTGCTGACAAACTCTACTTTAACGCCTTTGATCAGTAGTTTTTATTATTATAAATTACATAAATATTTAATTCCATCATATTTGGGCTTATTTACATACATAATTAATTATGTACATATATATATATATACATAAATGCCTAGGTAAGTATTTATGTATAAGTCATTGCATAATTTTGATACAAACTATTCTTCACTCATTGAAACAAGGAACAGAAATAAGGAGATTGGAATATGCATCACACAGTCTGTAGATATATATATATAAAATTATGTGATTTGCAAAATTCTTTGTTATCCTCTAAGTTTTTCGCCAATTGGATCTGCCTTAAATATAAATTAAATTATGCTGAGAGTGTGATTAACGAAATTGCTTATCTCCAAGTCAAAAAAATAGAATTCCAAATATGAATATTTAATAACTATTTGGTGCTAGATATTAATGCTTATATGAAGTTCACAGTTTCTATTACTTTAGTATATAGTTTCAACAATCATTTTTAAATATCGAAATACTTCTATATAAAAGGGGATTAATTAACATTATTTCTTTGTTCCAACTACAAACATTTATAAAATATCTAATAGAAGTAACAAGAGATAATATAATTTGATGCAAAACTATTTTACTTGCTTTTTTGGTTAAGGAGTACAGGTCTTGGAATCTCATTTCAAGGATTCAAAAATATCGTGTCAAACATTGCTTACGTTACATTAATAGAATGCAACTACAAAAGTATTTTGATTTTATTTTTTTTGCATTATTGTATGTTGGCAATATTATTTAAATGGAACAAATTGTACTTAAAGATCCCTTATCCACATGTAATTCTTATAACGATGTACATCACGTCAATATTTTCTATGTAATGTTGTTTGTTTTGATTTACTTCATTATCAAACTATCTACTTAATAATATTTTTGACTTTGGTTACGGTAGATTCTTCCTGTAAAAACCTGTTGATGTTTTTTTGAGGTCTTGAAACATACATATATATATATATATTTATGTAAGAGTAACAGCATATTTTTTTATTTTTTTGTTAAATAAAACGAACATTCCATCCATGTATTTGAAAATTTAAAGCCTATTATTAAAAAGATAAAAAATCTATTTTGGAGCTTTTACAACATCTTGAATTTTAATAACTTGCCTTTACGCAGGTTACTTTAATGTAAATAGGCATACAAAATGACTGATTATACTGTATTCGATATTAATTAATTAAAAAAAAAAGTGTTCATTATTATGAATTTGGTTTTTTTAGGCTCCTAAGATGGCTCCCATCAACAATATTGACGTTAAAAAAAAATCTCTCTATGTAAACGATTGGATAGTATAGAAGGTATGTCAGTCAATTTGTAACTTAAAGATAAAAAAATATTGTTTGGTAATAAATACGTTTAATTTGAAATTTCAATAGGCTGTTTTTCGAAAGAAAATTTTGATTTTGTTATATTGTTTCTACGTACACAGCTACATCTAATCATGTTTTAATTTCTAATTTTCTAGTCTACATCACCATTTTGAATAGAAAATAAATAATAAGTCATTTATTGACCCTATCACTCGTATGGTTTTATTAGATTTTAATCATGACCTCCTCAAGTTGTTTTTGAAAACATTTCCTTACTAAAGTATACGGTTTCCTCGTATTTATGAATATATATAACTATATTAAATATGATTTCATCTTATAATTAAATAAAGTTGTCATTATTTGATGGTGCAATTTTCGTATCTTGTATTTCGCATCAAAAAATATCAAATAACCTTAAAATAAGATGAGTAAAAATTTACCTAAATATTTTTAAAAATTCAAAAACTTTGTAAATTATCATTATATTTTCATGAACTTTAAGAATAAATGATTGAAACTAAAGTAGTGTTAGTTAAGTTAACTTTGGTGCTAAAACAATAAAATGGCTAAGTTATTATATCTGACACCACCACATATTTAAAGTACATCTTTTATTTTAGCTCTAACAGTAACTAAACAATGTTATTTAATCCCAAATCTTTATTTTTCTGAGGAAATTTTTAAAATCAGCACGTCTGGTACCATCTTCTGTATATCGAGTATTGGAGATCGATTTCATGCATGAAGATTCATAAAATGTATTAAATCTGAGAAGAATTAATTGGGCTGCCAGAAAATGGCCCGTACCAACTACGCCCATGCTATAATAAATTAGGCAATATTAAATAATTGAGTTATGTATCATGGATGCTTCTTTTTTTAAGGGTTTGGGGTTTTTTCTGTAATAACTCAATTATCCGACAATTCTTCTACATTTTATATTAAAATATCGATACAACTTCTAAATTTATTAACCATTTATTTGAATAAAAGAAGATTATTTTTGAGGATATTTACTTTTTAATAAATTTATGAGTGTTTAACAAATTTCATTTTCATTATTTTATTTTTTGACATGTATGATGCAGTTTCCTGCTCATAAACTTGCTCTAAGTAAATCCTTTCATTATGTGGTATGAGACTTGCTATTCTTTCATTTATAAAAACGAACAACATTATTGTGTCCCATTTTGAACTTAGCAAACATCAGTTTAAGAAATATTATGTTACTATATTTTGAAACTTTTTGATGTAAATAATATATTCTAGGCTTATAGAAAATAAATAATAATTATAAGTTGTGAAATTAATTTTATTTAGATGTTCAAGTTGTAGGTAGTATAGGTAGAGAAGCCATTAAATTCAATTATCAAAAAATAAGGAAATAGAGTCTACAGATACTATAATTATAAAAACTACGTTCTAAGCCTTCACAATGATTAATTTTGGAGTCACGCAAATATCTATTTCACAGAAATACTTTTTTTTATTTTACAAAGGGCGTTTTCAATCCATTCCTTATTAACTAGACAAACTTAGATATTTATATATAAGTGTGTGTAGATGAAGGTTTTTCTTTATAAAAAGACCGATTTTTTTACTATTTCTTTGAGAAAAATGTAACAAAAAGAAAATATTTATGTTTTTTTTTCGCTAAAAGTAATTTAACTTTATGTGTTCCTCCCGCAGGGAAATATAGGGCTTGTAATTCTAAATGTGAGTAGTTAAGTCTTTTTCTATAGCAACGTATATTTATGCGTAAATTCTAAATAATTAATGGTTGGATAATAGTGGAATACCATTTTATGTCTTCTTTATTTATTTTATGACTTTTCCACACCTATTCCATAGGTGATTCTAAAGGGGTTAAGGCAGAAAGACATGTAAAACATAAAATAATTGTCTTTTTTTCATTGTTATAGCAACAATAAAACCTCACTGAGTTTGCAAAATTTTGGAAGACCTTTATGTTTCTTAAAGTTTAATAATAAGCAGTGTCGACTTGAATTAAGTTGATTAGTATCGACTTGAGTTGATAAATTAGTGAAAAAGTGAAGTAGCTACAAGGGTTTCTCTTACGAAATCCATGAATTTACTAATAATATCTTTTAATGTGTATGAACGCGTATTATACAAGTATAGTGCGTGTCATTTTCCAATGGGTTTAACGAGTGATTTTATTCAATTGTAATCTAATGACGCTTGCAAAAGTACTACCACATTAGTTTTAATCTATATTCTTCAACAATGAGCAAAAAAGCTACCCTTTCTAATGTTAAAGGGGTGAAATAGTAGATAAAACGAAGAGGGCTATTCTGAGCGCGAAATTGCCGAAAAGATCAGAAATAGCAAGACAGCTGTTCATACTGGCACCCATCTTTGGAAAAAATTGGGATAATACAGGCAAAAAGAGAACAGGTCGACAAGGAAAACTTTCACAAGAGATGAAGCCACGATCTTTTGTGAACTGTTTAAAAATCTCCCACTAATACCTTCAAAAAATAAAATCTTCTTTTTTTAGCAAATGGTGCAAAGAAAATGTGTACACTATTTCACGTCATTTATCTAAGAATTGAACTTAAAAATAATTTTTTTTGGGTGATATTCCTTTCCTGCTAAAAATAAAGAACTATCCCAAGTGATCTTAAACTTTTACATATGACTGGCAATTGAACGGAATAATGTTTTTGTCTATGTTTGTTTATTTGCCTGATGGTCACCAGTATTACGGCAAAAGTTACAGATCGCCATGGGTGAGGAGGTTATATACAGTCACAGTTAAAGGGAATTTAATTTTAAGAAGTAAAGAAAAACTAAAGCCTTGAAAAAATTGAACATAGGCAAAGGTTTTCCCTCAACGTAGTGCATTTTTGGTTGTATAAGCTTAAATTAGTTATAAATATAATTCATAAAAATAATGTTATATACATATTAACTGAAGAATCACTTATATTAAACTTTTTACTATATAAATAATTAGAATTACATGGATTCAAGTTATAGGTTAGGTTTTCTCCTATATTGTCCTTCAGGAAGAACCAAAATAAAACTTTAATGTCCCAGAAAAATTCTTGGATGAGATGTTTAATTAATGTAATTCATTTAACATTTGAAATATTGAAAACATAAATTTAAAGCTAGTCGTGAAAGATCTAGATTTAATTTATGCTTTTTACATTATAAGCTGGAGATATGTTAAAATATTTTTTTTTGGTGTTTGTATAAGTGCTTCTTAAAGTATTATGTACACTGAAGTGTCTATTTTTATTAACCTCAACGCAAATTTTTATTCTAATGCATTTAATTTTTCATTTAATTAGATACATAAAGGAAGCTTATAAAACTATATATTTGAATGCGATATTTCTAATTGTTGTATCACCCCAAGAATTCTTATAGAAAAAACCTCCTTTATCAACATTAGGCTGTTTCACATACATTTTATATATTATTCCTAAAAATTGAGTTAAAATATTAAATCTGATTATATACAACTCTTTATATATCTTGATACTAACTTGATCAGGATTTATTCTTATATTAAGCAATTTTTAATAAAGGTGAAATTAATTTTCTTTTTCTTTAGAGTTATTTCTTTTGATGTATCTTTGTTTCAATTTGAAGAATGAGGTAGACAATGGTAGCTACAAAATAGTAGTACATTAGTAATTATTTTTTATAATACATGTAACATAATCACAATTTGATAGGTATTAATTTGATTTATTAAATTTACATGAAATAGAAGAATATATAAATTTTTTGTAATGTGGTTACAAAAAGTGTATCAAACTTTTTTTATTTATGAAAACTCCAAACTCATAATGTCAAGATTATTTTATAATATTTATAAAAAGATAAAAAATTTTATCGATGGTAAAAATTAATACAACTTTTTTTAAGAATTTTTTTGTGGTATTTACAAATGCAAATGTATAAAATAGTTAAGAAAATGGTTTTAAAATTTCAAAGACAAAATTATTATAATCATGCATCGGTTTATCATATAATTCAATACACTTTCATTATTGTTCTTTTTAACCATGTCACTAATTGGGTTATAATTGTTATAATGAGGATCTTGTGGCCGAATTAAAGGAAAACGACCCTAATAAACTCCTAGCCTATCAAATTGCAAAAATGCTGAACAAGGTTAATATCCATGTTTTTAAAAATATCGACAAAATCTTTTAATATATTCTTACCAAGAGCTGTAGAAAGGGCTGAGAGATTTGTAAAGTTTAAGAGTTTTTACCATGATAAACCAATGTCTCATGTCCGTTATTTAGATTGCATTGCATAGGACTGAAGGAGAAAGAAGGAAAGGGAAAACTCTTAAATGTTTTTCAATCTTTAAAAGCTTTAAAGACATAGTAGGTAGAAGCCTACAAGTTCATATAAACTGTAAGACACTTTTATGCAATAATTTTATTGAAAACCCCAGGAGGAAAGCCTTTGCTTTGTGCTCTTTTAAAATTGGTGAAATCGACATGCAACTTCATATTTATACGTTGTGTGTAATGACGAAGCACTTAAGGCATATTGTATCTAAGATCCTTGCAAAATTAAAATTAAGGCAAAGGGCTTTCCTTTTCGGACCTATGGAAGGAGGCAGGGAGGCGCCCATAGCAAGAAATTTATTAGTTTTAATGAAAAAGTCAATAATCATTAATAAAATGGATGGATACACTAGGCCTTTGGCTTTTTACCTCATAACAATTAGATATTTTAACGAAGGAATATGGTTCCTATTTGACAACCCCATTTTGCAAAGCTTCTTAAAAACCAATAATTTGGTTCAAAGAACTACAGAAGAAGCACAGAATCATCCCAACGAGGAAGTGCGAAATCCTTTTTTAATGTTTAAAGCTAGGTTATGTCCTTTTAATTATTAATCTTTTAATCCTTTTTTTTTTTGTTATATTTAAATATTTTTTTTATAAATGGCTGAAACATTGGGATGAATAATAAATAAAAAAAGTCTAATTTTCCTTATAGAATTTAAAACGAGTTTGAATAACTTTTAAAAAATTATTCACTTGAGTAAAGTCAGGGTATTCCTGAATTTGAGTAAATGATGTCTTTTTCTCATTTTAATACAATTATATTCGTATTTATTTTTTTCCACAGTCTACATAAATAATTATTTTTTCACTAAAAATCAAAAAAATCAATTTAATAGTATACATTATATGTATTTTTGTTATTGAAAATGCCCTTTAGGCCTAAAATAATAATGATAAATACAGTAGCTTTACTTTTAATGTAGGTAATAGAAATAGAAAGAGTGGTACGCATAACTTAGCCTCAAATCAATATTTAAAAATAAATGATTTTGTCACAAGGATGTAATTATTACAATGCATAAATTTGCAAAAGACACGTACAACCATTTGCATGTAATGGGGACAATAGGGTGGACGCAATCTTTTTCATTTTATTTGCAACCTTTCGAAAATGTTTGTTGGAGCGATAAATAACCATCAGACATATTGTTATATTGATATTTACTTATAATATGTTAAAATGTATATTTCTGCATTTTTCCCATTATAAAATGCACTTGTCAGCCAATCTTGTTTATAAGTCGCGTGCATCTTGGGTGGGATATTTTTTACAATATAAATTTATTATTACATATTATCTATTGCCTATCATACATTTGAATGTAGTATTGTAAAGAATGATATGAGTTATTTCAAGAGCTTATCTGGAAATCAATAGTCATGTGAATTTTATAGAGAAGATTTATCATTGAATACAAATAAAATAAATAAATTAAAGACATGTGGTTAAGATGTGGTCAAAAAGTTCGGCCAGTACGTTTTATATATGATTGCTTTAAAAAAAACTACTTCAAAAATTATTTGACAGATATATGGACATGGTTTTTATATCAATAACATATAAGGAGAAAATTGCAAAAGTCATACTCAAACCAGATTGCGAAATTAATATATTTTTTTCTATGATGATATTCCATTTAATATTTTTATAGCATGCTCCGTACTGAAAACACAGTTTAGAGTAAATACACATATATAAGTCTTTGTTATTTTACCGGGGTTTTTATATCCACCGAAAGACTGATATATCTTTGTAATATCTTGTGTGCATCATATTTTGCTCCAGTTTTAATGTATACGGATAAATTAAAATATACTTCATGTATCATTTTTTAGGTGAAAAAACTTATCTAGATTCTGAGTTATGAAAAAGTTCTAGAATTAATTATCGATGTTTCAATGAATACTTTTTATACGTATCTACTCCAACAATAACTGGGAAAAAGTTGATGGAAGGGAAGTTGGAGAAGTCTAATTCCTTTTGGAACACCCTTTGATTCATATATATATTTTGTAAAACAATAATTAAAACTTCAACTATTAATTTTTTTTTATAAAATAAGAATTGTAAAATTATCTTCTTCCCCCCCTGAGGTAATGCATATTTATTGGCACATACCATTTACATTACAGACTGTATTTTTGCTATGAAGGCTTATATTTTGAATTTATTTCGTGAATTGACGCCGTTGACACAAGACAATCACCCTTTGTGATCCTGCAGTTACATTGTTTTTCTACTATTTCCTCAGCCCTGTTAATTATTTGCCCCACGGATGGAATATATAGGAATGAGAGGTGTTCCAAAATATTCAATCACAAAGGCATGGAAAGTGCCGTATTTATTATCCACTGATGGTTTGTTAGTGTAGAGTGATGATGTAGCCATTTGACATAGGAAACATTTTTCTTCATAAGAAGTAAAAGTTTTCCCCAATACTGTTTTAGGATTCCCATTAAAGCCTAAGGGTTCCAATCTACTGTAGCACCCCCTAAAAATTAATGGAAAACAGTTCAACGTCTGAGTTTTTGCCATTTTGAATACGCCCCATATTATTTTTGCGCTGATTGTCCCCCCAAAAAAAAAAAAAAAAACGAAGTCGGTGGACAATGAATACTTTGCTATCCTTCCGTTTTTTCATTTGCATGGTAATTTTGATTTAATTTAGTAATCTTCTATTCTATACAGTCTACAAAATATCGTATTAATTTCCCAGACTTCCATTTTAAATTATGATTTTAAAAATTTAACGAATAATGGTAAGACAGTATTCAGTTTTTTTAGTCATGATTATAGTTTAATCAATAAGCAACAACTACTAAAGGGAAACTTTTGTATTGCTTATATGTTTGTTTCATTGTTGGTACAAATTATCTCCCAATGGAACATTTCGTGTTATAATTTGAAGGGAAATAAAAAAGGTTTAAATAGTTTTACTATTTATAAGGCACCTAGTGTTATTAAAATCCATTTTCTCACCAATTTTTATTTTTTTATTTCTAGAATATTTCTTTATTAAGGCTTCCTTTCAAAATAAATATTTGTGTATTAGTCCCGAATATTGAATTAAAATCGGTTATGTTCTGTTTTATTCTATTATTTTGAGCTCTAAAAACGTTGCAAATTTGAAAACACCATCTACAAGAGATCATTTTAACTAAATTAATAGAAAATATTTATGTTTATCAATATAATTCGTTCATAACTATAGGGTGACCAAATGTATTTTTTTAACATTTTATCTGGAGTAACCTGGGGAATTTTTTTATGGGTCTTTGAAGCTTAACTTAACAACCTGAACAAAAATCAAAAAAATTATAATTTATTTAATTAAAGACAATAAAGTAAGGGGGATACTTTGAATAAGTATAAGTTATTCACTACTGAATTGGACTCAAGTTTGTTTATGGCCATGAAATAACTAATGGAATATGAGATCTTAATGAAGGCATAAAAGTGAAGGAGCCTTGACTCATGTCAGGATCAATAATTTATTGCTTTGGAAATTTACAAGAGTCTGGGTATACCTTGAGTATGCAAGATTCTGGAATAGCCTAAAATCGTTAGAGAGTCTATATACTACTTAATGATGGTATGGCTATGTTGCAAAACTTTTTATTTAAGCTCTAGGACTGTGTGACCTGAAAAGCTGGTAAATAACTTAGTTATCTTTACTATAGAGAGGAGTACCAGGGTTATTAATTTTAAAATATTAAACCTACTCCTCACACCCCCTGCAAGGCAAAATTGGCCATATGTCTTGTTTTATAAGCTTAATATGATTATCCTACAGTGTAAATCAAAGTATTCAAAATGCACGATATTATTACGCCATTATATTTAATTTTGAGTTGATTCAAATTCTAATGTTAATAATCATTGGATGAGTGTATATCCAAGATAGCTAAGATAAATTAATGTTGACGTCACTGGCGGATACCTATAAAGACGTCATTTAATAAGAAAAATTTTTATTGAGACTTTTGTTTCGGTTTAATTAAGACGTTTATATCAGCTTAGGGTGAGATTGAACAGGATGTCCGAATTTTGAAACCAATAGATTCTTACTCTTTATTAATCCTTAGTGGATCTTTATGAAAAATGTATTTTTACTCCTTTGGTCTTTGCAAAAAAACGCCGAAGGAAATCATGTACTCGTTCTGTAAAAAAGAGAGGAAAAATATATATTCTACTTTTAACAATGAATAACTCACATAAACAATAAAACGAAGGCATTATCTGGAATGCGGACATGATTGAACCAAAAGAACCGATTGGATGGTTCCCATCAATCCAAGGGCCAAATATGTATGTAGGATGGAGACAATATTCTTGAGGAGACTCCATATAATATATTGTGCTAGTTCTTCTGTGTAATCCATGCCTGGAGGTCTGGAAGACCTAGTGAATGTCTAAGAAATAGTCATAGGGTGTACAGCATATAGTTACTCCCTGATGTATATGTTATACATATTTTAAATCAATGAAATAGCATGGCAGTCGTATAAATAAAATATTCGGGTGCGGGTTCAAGTAGGTTCAAATATTTAGCACTGTTTTGTTCTCTGATTTACGTGATAATTAAAATGCATTTTCAGTATAAATTAAGATTTGAATAAAATATAAACACGTGTATGTAAAATTCAATAAACTCTCGCAGGTTTTTTGTATTTAGCATCATTCATCTCATCATATTTTTTTTCTCAATTTTATATTTTCATTCTTGAGGAGAGAACAGGTCATAATAGTTACGTGTAAGTGTGCTAATAAAAAACAAAGAATAACACAGAATTTCTAAGGAGTTACGTACAATATTATTGAAGCAGAGTTTGACTTTGAGCCGACGCCAAATTAGTCCCTTACAATACCGGGTACTACAGTTTAAGACTTTTTTATGTGTTACCTCAATTTTAAACTATAAAAAGTTTGTAGAAAATCTAAAAATAGGATCACCATGGTTAGAGCTGTAAATTCTAAGCATTTTCTTGTTTGCTAGATTTTTCATAGAACAATTGGATAAGTGTTCTTTTTTTAATTTCCCAATGCTGTTATTATTATTATTAATCTGTCCAAATCAAGTCTAAAGTATTTGGTGACAAGTCCTTGAATATTTATATCAAGTCCAGTTTAAGTCCTTGGAAATGTAGAAATACTTTAAAGTGTAATCTATCTTTGCATTGAAATTACTTTTGACTTCAAACCATGTCTCAAGTCTTTGATTGTTTGATAAAGTCCAGATAAAAAGATCGACTGCAGTCCAATTCCCCAAATTTGGTATAAAGTAACCATAAGTGCATATGCTCAAGAAAGATGATTTTGAAGGAAATTTTACTTGTTCAAAATATGAATGAATTTCTATCTCTCAACCTTTATTGATTATTGAATTAGTTAGAGTTCAGATTTAAATTGAAGTTCGATGTTAAAAAATGAGTCATCTCCCGATGCACAAATACAATGCAAACTTTGATTTAATTATATCAATAATGTATGCATAAGTAAGCATAAACTCATTGTAACCTAATTCAAATAGAGCCCACTATTTTGCTTTTGAGTTACTTGATCAAAAAAACAAAACATTATCAAATTAAGGAGGTTAAATGCACATGTACGTATATACCTACATAAATAGAAACATCTGAATATGGGCTTAAATAGAGCGTAAAATATATTCATATCTAACTAAATATATATGCTGTAACCATGGAAGACAACAACATTAATAACGGAATAAGTATACATACTATGATTTAAATTGAACCATTTTTTGGTCTACATTTTGAAAAGCTCAAAATAAAATTTACTCAAAGCCCTAAATCCATGTTCGCAAAAGAAATAGTCATAAATGTAATTATTACCGAATTATTTTTAACTATTTACGTTTTTTTAGCCTCTTTTACTCAAGAAATATTCCATTAACATTAAAAAATAAGCTATATTTTAAGGCTGTCACACTCAAAAACCATTTGTTTTGTTTTTACATAAAATCTATCTTAACTCCTACAGATATAATAATATACGAGTTTCTAGTACATTAAACGAACTAAGTTTTGTTTCTCTCTGCAAATAGAACAACCACAAACTTATTTTGTTAGAATTACAGATTTATCAGTCCATTAATGGACTTTTAGACTTAATATGTATTCAATGATTTGTGGTTTCCCTGCTTTATCAAAAACAACTTCCACCCTTTTTGTTTTATTACTATTGACCTATAAAGGGCTAAATTTGCAAATTTTATATACAATATTAATTAAGCATTAAGTCTATTTTGAGTATAGATGTCTAATGTAATAATAAATTCGTGTGTGTTTCATATTTAAAAAAATAGAATAATGTATATAATTGTATATAAGCAACAGGCGTTTAGGTCAACATTTATTAAAATAGAAAAGAAAAGAAGAAGTACTTTATTTATAGTAAAGGATGTGACCTTAAAGAAGGTTGAGCAACCACTTAAAGTACTTTCTGACACAATAAATCATTTTTGGGTGATTTTCTCATAGGTGTTATTGTTATTTTTTTATTATGGAGGAGAGAAGATCTAAGTACTGAGTCACTACGTGTGAGTGTGCACATGTAAATGAAGAGTAAAACTGAGAATTTGTTAGGGAATAATATTATATATGATTGCTTCAAATTTAGTCCGTTAGTCAACACCTCATTAATCATCGAGCACATTTTAGATCTCTAAAATTTCAAGCTTTAAAAAAAAGTTAGTGAAACCTGATCATTATTTTTATGGCGTAATGTTTGCAGCAAAACTTTTAATGCTAACTACAGTCAGTGTTTCTGGCATGAGAAACTGTTTCAAGGCTTACTTAGCGCTTTTGTAAACAACGTGTTCGTTATATTTATGTGTATTTTAAGCCAAAACGAAAGAATAACTATATTAAATTTAGAATGTTGAATTTGGTTAATTCTACAAAATAGAGAAAAATGTAATAATAAACCTATTCAAAAGTATATTTTTTTGAACTTTGAAATGTTTCTGCATTTTTCCCCCTACTCTAAGATGTCAGAAGCTAGAAAATCATTTTTAGGGACCTTGCCTCATTGGGCTTGAAGTTTTTTTTCAAAATGCCTTTTTTGATGATTTTGCGTTGTCTTTGAACAAAAAGTATAGATAAAACCCACAATTGAATGACAAAAATGACCTAAAACTATAATATAACTATTTTGGAATAATAGTTTATAGGTATATTATTACCTAAGTTTCAAAATTGCCCAGTGAAATGAAAATAAAGAGAAACATCAAGATGCGCGGACTGCAGTATTAAAATTGTATACTCCCATCTATCAATGTTATTTTCTCTTATATTAAGGTATTTATTAGGAAAAAAATATTAATGTTTTCGAAAGATTATACAATTACCTTGATTTTTTAAAAACATAATTTTTAATGCCAATTTGAAAATCAGAATGATATACATTTTATATATTTTTGTAGACTTCTATAAATAAAAACGTAAAAATCACAAAAAGTGATTATTTTTATTATCCATTTATTTATTCAAAACCATATTTTTCAAACAATCAAGTGATTGCATATGATATTCCACAGCTTAAAGGAGATACTCTTGCCCTTTTAGATTTTTAGACATTATTTTCGCATAGTCAGTCATCATTTTTCTTCCTCCCTCTGCAATGCCATAATATTACATATATAATTTTTTGCTTTCATGTAGTCTTCATTTCCTGACAATATTGCAACAGGATCTTGAGGTCAATTTGACTCTATATTCAGGAGGGCTAAAAAAGATGCGATTCTGGGCAATTATCTAATTTAGTTTTTTCATTTATAATCTAAAATGAAGGTTTGTGTCTTCTAAACCTGTCAGATTTTTTAGTCAAATATAATTTCAAGGCTATATTCCTCTTTTGATTATCATCCAAGACATTGCTGAATAAAGTGAACAAAACCAACTCCTGGGTCAAATACCAAATGTGATTATGAAGCTTCTTCATGATGACTTCTGCTAAATCATTGTCAAAATCTGAACAATAATATGTGTGGGAAGATTTCAAGTCATTTAGAGGAATTTCTGCTGCAAATGCTGAAGTCATTCACTTGGTGTATAGTGAAAAGCTAAGAATTTGTTGATCTTATTTAGCTTTTTCATTGTACTTTTATTATATTTCCTTTCTTTAATGAATAGAAACATCTTTTGAGAGTATATATTTATGGCCGTCTATAGTGCTTGATGAATTACTCCTGGTTTTTTCCAGTTAGTAAATATAGGAAAAGTAAAATTATAGTTAGTTCTGACATTTATTGATAATCAGTTCTAGGACATGTATCTAACTTCAAACTTTTATCCATCTTCTATAAATAATTTGCCCTTTTTCGTTTCAGGGATAATCTTTTAAAAGTGAGGCTTTTTGTATACGTGCTTTTTCTTTTACAACTAGGCCTTTATTTATTCACACATGCACACACAACTAAAAAAATTAAAATATGTACACATTTGTAAAATGAATAAAAGAAAAGTGGTGTTTTGAATAAAACATAAATTAACATTATGTTTAAAATTAATTTTATTTTAAGACCTTTGAAATTTTACAGATATAAAAAGTATACTAAAAAACATCTGAACAGAAATCAGAGAACATAGTACCTAACATAAGCAATTATAAAAATGATAGTTAAAAGGCTTCATAGTGAGACAAATATTCTGACAAAAAATCCCAACTTGGAACCCTGCGATGTTCTAACAGTGTATGTTGTATATATTGATGAAGGTTCCTAAAGTCCTTTTATATTTTATTGAAGAAGATGGTTAATATTTTATAAGATCCGAAGCGTAATTCTAGGAAGTACCATGCAGCTGGGGAATCTTCAAAGAAAAAGTTGCATATCTAGCAGCATTATATAGGTATTTTTTTGTATGTTCTTTATTCGAGTAACTCTATATGTCCTTGTGTGTTTAAAACAAGATTTCCTATAGACTGAACCTTCCTAAATAACTTTTTCCAAACTGAGCCAATAACTACCTTCAGTACATGTTGTCTAAATGCTAGATTAAATCAATTGATGTCTAATTGTTTTTATAAAAGCTTAGCGGTTCCCTTGTGAACTCCACTATTCCTATTGAAAACCAGAGCAGTATTCCTATCCGTGAATTTTTATGTATCTAATAGATCTATTGGTACATTGGTTCTGGCATTTTCCTGTTGATATGCAAATCACTAGTACTCCCAACAGGATATCCGGGTTGGATCCATGAAATCTCTCAACATTTTGATATCCCCGTGTAGTACAACATATGAAGGAGGACCTCCAATAAATAATAACAAGTATGTTTAATTAATTTTATGTGTTGATATCATCCTGTTTCGGCAAGTAGTTGATGTATGTACAATGAAAATATCTATGTCCTCCCTGGGGGATTTGGGGGACTTTGCACGTGGCAAAAACAACGGCTGTTAATGTGTTGTAAGATAGTCCTAAATAATCAACAGTATTACATAGTATTTAACACTTCATCAATCTTTGGAGGTAAGTTATTCGCAGTGTAAATTACATTTCACAAGTCAATTTATTAATTTTAATTAATTAATAAAAACAAACAAGTTGCTAAACTAGTTTATTAATAACTTGATTCAATAAATTCATTTCGTAATTTTACGTTTTTAGTAAAAGAAGTTTAAAAAAATATGTAAAATAATAAAAAAATGTATATCATTCTGATTTTCAAATTGGTATTACAAAATTATTTTTTATAGAAACTTAGGTAATTGTATAATCTTTCAAAAATATTACTACTTATTGCCTTATAAATTTTGGTACTGCAGTCTGCACACCTAAAATTTTTTTTTATTTTCATTGCACTGGGTAATTTTGATACTTAAATAATAAAATATATATAAAGTATTATTCAGAAATGGTTATACTTTAGTTCAATGTCATTTTTGGCATTCAATTGTATGTTTTATCTATACTTTTTGTTCAAAAACTACACAAGATCATCAAAAAAGGCATTATGGAAAAACTTCAAGGGCAAGGAGGCAATGTATAAGACATACTTAGATCCCCCCAAAAAAAAAAAAAATTCGAGCTTCTCACATCTTAGAGCATGGGAAAAAGTGCAAAAACATTTCAAAATTCGAAAATTTATGTTTTTGAATAAGTCTAATATAAGTGTTTGCTATTTTTGTAAAATTTGGCCGATTTAGTGTAACAGTTTTTGATGGCACAGAAAAAAAGATTAAGAGTTAATTACCAACACGTAAACATGATCATTTTGAATTTGGTCAATTTAACAAAATAGCGAACACTTTAATTTTTATTAGATTTGTGTTCAGATTAGCATATGTGTATACAAGCTCAAATTAGTGATGAGCTTTAATAATATTTTGATGAGCAGGAGTGTTACACTTTCATCATTAACGAAAAATGTTTGGCCTCTATGTCAGGTTCTGAACGATGTACGGTTAGATTACATTTAGTTAAAACAAATAAGGATTTTATAATCTTTTTTGCAAAAACATAAATCAAAAATTAAATTGCTTAAATATAAACGTTTTTTTTTAGCTTTTATTTCACATCATGATTACTTTGGTTTGTAATACTTTATTATATGTAGATAAGCCAAATATCAAATACAATGTAAACCATAAAGTATTTTTTATTTATGCAAAGTAAAGGTATTAGTAGTTTAAGAATTCACGATGAGGTGCTTCTATACCAAAATTATATGTCCAGCTCGTTCCTAATATTTTTATTTTTTTAAATAAATCCCACAAGGTTATTTTTTCATTCGACTGGAATAATATTAATATTGTATTTCTAAACATCTAAATTACAATACGTATAGTAATAAAGTTTTTAGTTACAAATTTAAGTAATAAAATAATTGAAAACTCAAAAAATATATTTCTTTTATCTCTTTTTAAAGATTCAAGATAACAAATTATAAAAAAAGGACTTCAAAAAATATTTTGAATTGAATTAGAAATTGTATTAATTAAAGTAGATTTTTATTTTTTTTTAAATAAAAAAAAAACAAGTATATGCCTTATCAACAAAAGATCCTTGATAATAAAGTTAAAAACAAACTTTAATATGAAATATTTTATCTTTCTCGATCATAAGAGTCAAATATGAACCCCACAGTGACAATATTTGCAATCTGATGATTAGTAATTTGTAGATATCATATATGTATGTTAGCCCATTTCAAATAAGAAAAATAGGTAATTTACACCTTTTTAAAAGGAAATGACGGAAAAGAACAGGTTATCCTTCAAATATTTATTGTGCAAAATAACTCACTCATTTCATTTCCAAATCAAAGGTGTCAATCAATATAAGTATGTCATATTAAATTAGGTTTTTGTAGAATAAGGAAACACTATAAATAGAATTAAAACAACGGCACATTTCAAAGTATGTCCATTTAGCTGGGCTTGCATATGAGTTGACATCATTTTAGAACTGTTCTAGGGCACAATGGTATCGCTTCTAGGATGTTTTGCTCTCAGAATTTTCGCCTTCATATATATATATATATATATTATGGCGAAAATATATCTTCTGACAAATAATTTAAGGTTTAACGTGGGAAGGAATATAGCTGAAATGTCGCCGAGGGTCATGACTGAATACGAAATGAAATTAATTTAATATGAATACTTTATTCCCTAATAGAATTAAAATACCCTCATTTCAAGTTATTAAATTAAAAAAAAAAAAAAATTACAAAGAACTTCAAGTGAAGTAAGTTCCCATTTGAGGGGGACGATATATTTATGCTATAGTACAAATATGATGAAGAAACTTCCCAGGGCAGAAATTCCGTGTTTAAATATTTCGATCACAACGTGGAATGTAAGGTAGAACATCGGAACACATTTCTTTTGTAAACAATCATAGGAGACACCCAACTATTTTTTGATGCACCTACTCATACATTTAAAATAATTTAAAAATCAATTAAGATTTTTTTTCCATGTATAAATTGAACTTTGGTTTTGAGGATTTCTCCTTTTTTTTAGAGCGTCTTAAGCCAAAAAGGAAATTAATCAATTTACCACCTAATTAGAGATTATTTTATAAAAATTTAGAAGCACAAGAACATTAAACTAATCCGCACACGAATTCAGATTCATATTTAGTTAAAGTTATAAGCTGAAATATAATATTGTGGATGTAAAAAAATAATATTTATGATAAATAAGTATTTTTTGCCTTCCCGACATTATAGAGTGATACCGTGGTTTTCCCACATTTAGAAATACCCAAATCAAAACTAATATTGAATATTGTATTTGCAGCTACACTATGTTATAAAATAAAATTGGACCACCCATGACATTAACCCCAAAACTTTTGCCATTACCTCAAACAAAATTGTCTTAGTTTATAGTATTCAAATCTTATAAACTACTCCCCACTCCAAACAAAAATCCCACTGACAAACCTGTTAGTTAAGGGGGGTTTACAAAAAAGAAAAATTAAATAACCTCAATTTTTTTTTATTTGATCCCAGGTACACAAAAAGGATTTTTTCTCTTTTGAAAAGGCTCCCACTTGAGCTTTAACTTTAATATGATTTGATCGAAAATGGGACTGGATCATTTCACACTTTAATGCGAATTACTAAAAAGTACTTATTACAAGTTTTATTTAACACATTAACCTGGTATTAATCAGATATAAATATGTTGAATAAAGATTTTTTATGGCTTTTCTAAGCCATCTCCAAGTAAACAAACTCAAAGGTCGACTTTTCAACTTTTTGTACTTCCCTTTCATTCCAAATACAAGCAACGCCAAATTGATTCAAATCAAATGAGGCTAAATGAGAGTAGCCAATATGTGGAAAACATGTTTTCAGTACAATTAAAAAAGAAAAAAAGCATTATAATAAAAAATTTTGCTGCGTCTTTTTTATTCATTGTGGTGGTATTATAATTCTTCTAATTTAAAAACTGTGAATAATTTGGAAAACAGATAAAATGAGCATTTTTTTAGAAGTAGATATCAAATTATTTAATTAATAATCTTTGAAGTTTATAAATTTTAAAACTTATTGCTACTTGTTTTATTTTAACTTGAAACACAATTTTTAAATAAATTCCAAAAAATGATTATTGTAATTTCATATGAAGACAAGAGCAAGTAACCATTTCACAGGAGAACATTCGCAAGTAGTTTGAAGACAACCCTTGAATGGAAACCCTAAACTTAATTTTCAAATACCACATCTTTGAATATTGGCAGAAGGAACGACTTCAGTATATGATGACGACATGAAACTATAAAAATGTTATGCAGTTTTGTTTGTAAAATGACCATCTGCAAATAAAAAAATTTGTTATTCGATTTTTCCTTTGAACTGTGCAACTTTTCCATAAATATGTAATATTTGATAAAAGTTTTGAGACATGATTTTTTTGGAGGTCCTGCTCCAAATCCTGGTTAACATTTAATTTCTTGACGACATTTCTAATCCTAGGTGTAGAGAGAAAAAACCTCAATTTTTTGTTTTTTTCAAAAATACAAATTGAAATAACGATGAAGTGTAGGTTTGTGAAATTGTCCTTTGCTCAATAGTCTTAGAGTCTGCTTTTGTAGAACCAAATTAAAATTTGTACTATTCTTTAAAATATTTAAAAAAAATTATATTTTAATGTATTTATTATATGTTGACGGGATCCATATTAAAGACAATTTCCTAAACAATGAATAACCCTAATGTACACGTCATTCACTCATATTTTTCTACAATTGATCTCTCAAACCATTTTTTTTATTAAAAAGTACCTTTTGGGGTCATAAAACCTACTTATTTTGATAAGGATATACCGATTTGCGAAAGTAAAGATCACGTTAGTCAGTGTTTTTATACAGATAGTTTAAAAACGCGTCACCATCACGTTGAATTATATGAAAGTAAAACTTAAAGCATGAATATAGGATTAATACACACTTTATTAGATACAAACGTATAAACATTCCAAACTACTCATTATTTTGTGGGACTGTCTCTGTCATCATGATTACCTTCCCCTTAAGCAATAGAACGTACCTTCTTTTTGATCAACTTTTCATCATACTAAATTTACAATTTCCATGGGAACAAAAATTGAAAATGAAAAACAAAAAAACCAAAAATGAAAGAGAAAGAAATGTCCTTCAAGCGTGCTAAATTGTAATTGACGTTTATGGGTTCGAAATACGAGTTTTGACGATGCAACTTCTCTTTATATAATTAAAAAGAAGGAAATATATATAAATATGAAATATTTTTATTGTGCTATTCAATGTCGTCATAATGTGCAGACATAAATGATGTAAAATTATTTTTGTTCTTGCTATCATGACAGCCTTAAAAGTAATTTTATGATGGTACATGAAGGAAGTTATTTCAATCATTATAAACCAAAAATATATATAAAGAAGTGCAAATGAAATAAAATTTTAATCCAGCGATATTATTGGCCGATAACCGTAATTTCAAGCTAAAAGTCACACTTTAAAAATATATATATGAAGATATAGTGTACGCTTTACATCATTATCAACATGTTAAACATCCTTTCACTTGTTAATGGGTAACGTTTAATATATTATAAAACATATCAACAGTGATGAAAATACTTTTTTTTTTTAAATCAACTTGGTAATTTTACAATTTGAGGAATGTTTTGAAGGAAATCAGCTACAATCAGCTGTGAACAGGGAGGAGGGAGAAAGAAATAAACAATGCCAATGGTAAAAATTACTTGGATATCGATTCCCAATTCTGCAATGAGTCTAACAATGACTTACAATTATATTTCCACAAGAAATCATCAAGGTCTTTCATGAACACACGTAAATATTTTATCAGGTTTTGAATATAATTAAATTTATTAAAGGAAAGGATGTTCATTACTTTGGAGTGAAATAATAATGAAAAATAAAATTTATTCTTTAAATTACATTTTGAAAAAACGGGCGAGCTAATACATTCAAAGGATTTACATCAATATACATGAACTTCTAACTTTTCAATTGAAAACATACTGTTGTGTCTTCGATTATTGATTAGTGCGTTGTCATAAGACGTCAGCATTTATGAAGTCGACCATTTATACCAAGTTCTATAGCAATGAACCCCCATTTTTTTTATTAATAATGGGGGAAATAGTGCACTGCTGGATGTTCAAATGGGACCAACAAATAATAGGACTTAAGCTTACTCTCTATCAGTAATGTATCCTTGTTATACTTAGTTTTCTTTATATTCCTTTGATATAGTCAGACGTCTCTGTATTGATTACGTGTAAGTAAACTTTATAGTATTACAATTACTCTATTTGTCCTAGGAATTATCTTTGAAACCCATATACATTCAATGTATATCCTTCTCTAAGAACAACCGAGGTGTGACATTGAGTTCAAGATAATATATTTTCCCGAGTGCGTTGTCATTGAGCTATATCATTCGATAGTTTTATTTTCTATTAGAGCCTAATGCGTAATAAGTGGTATTCCCTAGATGATCTCTTCAACTCATTTTGGCTAGCACACAAAAACTATAGAGAACTTCTACTATAAAGGGTGTTCATGTGACGTCAGCATTCTTGTTGTCCGCCATTTTTGGGATTAATATAACTTGATTCAATAAGAATATAAATATTTTTTTTATCAATATAAAGAGAAATAGTGAGTTACTGCTTTGTATCTAGATGTCAAAAAAGGATCTCACTGTCTTTCGAAAATTTGTCAATTTAATATTGTGCAAGTATTAACTAATACTCTCTAAAATGCCTTATACTTACGTACAATTTATAGTTCAAAAATACGTTATACTGTCAAGGATGTAACATATTTTGTCTAAAAAAATTAAAGATATCAAATTTTAAGATAATGATTAGGGTTTATATTGTATTTATGAAAAAAAATTCATGGGAAACAAAATCAGAATAAAAATTTAGTTTTTTTATGGAAAACTTCATTACTATTGTAGTATTTTGCAATTTTTTCATAAAACGATTACAAAACCATCTAAAACCTGTAGTTAATAGTAAGCTGATTTTTTACAAATACCGGGTGATCAATTGAAATCTGAACACTTATTAATTCAATAATAATGAAGATGGAGTGATTGAAATTAATTCATATTTTGATCAATTAAAGCATAAACAATTGTTACATAATAAAATAAATTTGAGCTCTCTAGCTTAAATACAAGTCGAGGAATTGAAATTTGTATGGTATCGACGAATTTCCATTTGTGCACTCTTAGGAGTTTGGCGTTTCAAGGATGACCTTCTACGCTGTCAGTAAGTATGAAACATTTTGGAGGAAAAAGGCTCTGTTAAAAGGCTAAACTGAATCCAAAGGATTTAAAGAAAGTCCTGGTAAATCCCCTTGTTTGTTAGGTTCCATACCAGAGATATCGATATTTCCTACCAGATTGTCTAAAAAACTTTCAAAAAGTGAATAGAATGAGCCTTGTGAGGATGGAGAGGCCATTTTTGACACCATTAATGAAAAAAACAAATCTCCGTTGCAAGACTCTAAAGAATGAGCCTTTTGAGTTCTATTGAACTCTTTTTTGTTCAGTTTTGCCCATCTTATAGCCCTGATCCCAACCCCCTTGACTACACCATTGGGGTGCATGATAAGCAAATGACCTAAAGTGTTCGTCATTCAAGCACCGAGGCCCTCAATGCAACTGTCACTCAGCACTTGGACGCCAAGGCAGATGAGTACATCTACATCAAGTGCCAGGCCTTCCACCACCTCCTCCATTATGCCATAATTGCCACTAAGGAATGCTATATTAATGATAAAGAGATCTCAGACGCATATATATTTATAAAATTAATTTTTTAAAGTCTATTGTTCATTAATAAATTAGAGCTTCTTGAATATTAGAATTTAAAGTTTTCAGATTTTAATAGACCACTCGGTATATGAATATATTTTTAAAACTTTTTCATTTTTCCTAACAACCAATCCTTTAAATTAACGAATCAACGTTAAAACACTACCAATTGAGGGAAAATGAAAATAAATAGTCAGTTGATAATACAATACAGGGTGAACTTTTGTGTTTGTTATGTAATACTGTTAAAAAAAAATAAGATAAAAATTTGGAATTGTTTAAAAACAAATAAAGATCCGTTATCGTGAAATACAATTCGTGCCGTGAAATCTGTGTATCAATCTATTCGAAATTCAGTTGCTTCCAATTTACTTACTACAATTTACATTCAGACATCAAAATTGTGTTTCGTTTGTCCCTAATAATCTTGCCTTCTTTTTGTCTTATCTACGAGCCACAAACAACATTTAAAAAATTTAAAAAAATACATACACTGTGGACCCCTTAAATAAGAATATTAAACGTATTGTTCAAGTTGAGAGTTCTATACGAGTTTTTAACATATTTTACCATTTATAGCAGTCAAAACGTCATATTTTATCACAACATTATTCATTTTAATTACAAACTATTAATTGAAGGCATAGTTTCATTAAAATAATACATTTAGCAAGAATAATATATCTATGTGCATTTGAAATTTATTGGCCTGGTCGCACAAAGTCATATAACATATAAAAAATACATTTTAACATACTTAAGCTGTAGTTCAAGTAAATTTATATTAAGTTAGTACTGCTAGGCTATAGTGTGGCACAGAATACTTAGCAATTATTATCTAGGTTTCAACAAAAAAAAGTAATAAAAAAATCATTCATGGACCATCCATAAAATATTCAATTATTGCAATATCCTCATTACAGGTTCTCTAAATTTTAAACTTATAGTTATGCATTACACCTAGTACAAAATTACAAATTATACACGACATATAAAATATATTCTGAATAAAGAGCCTATGATATTTGATTCCTTAAATTATTTTCTTTATTTCATATTTTTGAATTAAAATATCTATTGAATTCACCCCCTAAGTACCTAGGTTTGCCCATGAGAGCGTGCCAAATTGGAAGCATAGATAGCTTGCACATGTTGTACATATTATTAGGGAGAACCTGGTAAATTGGTTCACTTACATATGCTATAGATAATTTAACATTCATTTATCAGAGGAATTTTACAACATTAAATCTATATTAAAATTAATTTGAGTACCAACATTAGTTTATTTAACATTTGTATTTTTTTTAAAGTTTTTAAATTGTTTGAAGTCCCCCAAATTGTCGAGTGATATTCTATGGTCCAATTTATCTATCCTCAAAACATAAAAATCACAAACTGCTTCAATATTTAAGATATTATTACTCGTATAAAGAATTCATTTACTATAAATCATACTGTCAAGAAATATTAGCCTTATATATTTGGGGTCAGCCAATTTTATGTCCTAAAATAGCTGGTTAACGAAAAATTATCATAATAATTTCAATATATTTTTTAATCAAAAAATATTAAAAAGGTATCAATTATTTACTAAAAATAAGTCTATTGATAATAATATTGAAGTTTATTTGTATTAAACAAGAAATAGTCAAAAATAAACATTTACGTACATATAAAACAGGGGGAAAATCTATAATCCTTCCTGATCATCGCATGGTCATTCCACACATAAATCATTCAACAAAAAATAAATTGACGTCACTATAGACAAATTATAAGCAAATCAGATAAATTTAATCAGAATCCAAATTCATTTACTTTATTATAATATATAATAATATTTTTTGAAATTTATTAAATTATATAATTATAATTAATGTAATGGAATAAAACAGTTATTTTTTGTTTAAAAATAAAAATAACAAATCCATAGGGAAACAACCAATTTTATTTTAGTGTGAGTCCTTAAAGGTCAGTTTCATAGCTTCAAGTCAAGTATCCGTGGTTTAAGTCTTTAATAATTTATTAGTCCATAAAAAATAATGTAGAAATAGTAATTCCTAATGAAAAAATGTGCATCTTGACTTACAAAAAAAATATTTAATTTGCCAACATGTTTTGAAGCATTTGTCTAAATTTATTTTATTATCTAACTAAAAGACACAATAATAATGATATACACAAAAGATCTTTAAAAATGTATTTCACTTTTATTTGACCATTTCAATGATGCATAAATATTTTTCTCCTTGAATGCATTTTTTTTTTGTTTTGGATTAGCTTGCCAAAAGTGATATTGTACTTTATGGTTAATTTATTTGTTATGAACTCTTTAGATCAGAAGCCAATTGTTGTTGTTTTTTTTATAATTTTTTTTTATACACTGTAGGGATTGTGTCAAACAAACTTAGAAATTTTGACAGATAAAGCAGAATTTTTAATTTTTTATGTAATTGTTTATTGACAATTGTTGTTCGTTATACCGGCACTATAGTGGCTCTGGGAATTGACATATTTAATATGATACTAATAAAAAATGCTAACTTTGATAAAATAATTACCAAATTTTTTATCTAGCCTCCACCTTAAACAAAAGATATTCGGAAACCCATGAAAAGTGTATGTCAAATGTATTTATCCATATAAGACATTTTACAGCAGATATCTCGTTTTCTTTTTCTTTTTTTCTATTGTTGCGGCAGACGCGATATCTCATCATTAAAAAACGGAAAATTCTAGTGAGTTTAGACCACTGACCTATACAATAAGTGGATACTGAATAGGTAATGAAAATGGCATTCAACTGTCAGGTGTGGGCAACTATGTTAGGTACCTCTAATTTGTATATGAAGATATATAAGATACTTCTACCTCACTTCAAATATTGGAGACACAACGATATTCTCGAAGCTGTACAACACTTAAGATAAGGACAGATATTAGCATACTCAAAAAGGGATAACTAGTAGGGGAGATTGAATTGAAAATAATTGAATCCTTGTTATGCCAAGCTAACAAATTAGATTAAACTACGACAACGAAGCGAAAAGGGAGTTCATGCATTTCTGAGACTCTTTGGCAATGTAAATTCATGATGGCTTCAAAGAGGATGTACAAAAAAAGTGATGATTCTTCTCTCCCAGCAGGTTGATGATAATTAAAGATTTTAATGAAATTTTTACGCCTATTTTTAGTAAAAAAGTATTGAAATATGAAAACCAATTTTGTGGTGGAAGGGTTACGGAAATGTGGGCATCTCAACAACACAATTCTAGTTGGTTTTATGAGGAATTTATTTGACATCATTTTGTTTTCCTCCCCCCCCCCCTTGAGTTATTGAGTTCTTCTTATATACTATAATTTACCTACTTGAAGTTCTTAGTGCTTAATTTGTATTTAAATTCATCTTTCGTAGATAATTCTTTGACTATATAAATATTAGAGACGATATCTGTGGTATTAGTATATTAACTAAAAATTTAAATTTTTTTCCAAATAATTATAATGATTAAACTGTTTATTGGAAAAACGAAGTAGACCAATCTTTGCAGAACTTTTTAGAAATATTAATTTTATTCAACTTTATAAATATTTTTATTTTAATTATAAAATTTATGAAATTTTCATAAAGTGACGAACAAGTATAAAAATCCATTTTTGGTAAACATTTTCATTTTTTGAAATTATTTTCCATTTAATGATACTAAATGATTATTCTACGATAAAATTGATACATTATTCCAAAATCTTATTTTGAAAAAAAGTAGTGATTTGACTAGTTTTTTGTCACATTTTTCAAAATTTGATTGACCTTATGCTCAATGTAAATATTTTAATAAAATTGCAAAAATGGGTTTATTATTTATATCTTAAGTTCATAAAATAGATTAATCTTGTTTGTACAAAATCGAGGGATTAGCCTCACACTAATGTACCAACATCTAAGGAAAAATCGATATCATTTCAACTTAGAGCCCTAAAGCTTGAACTGCTGAGAAGGAAATGGTTTGTAAACTTTTACGGACTACAATCTATCATTAATAATGACACTTTATTGGCTTGTATTTGAAGATACTAACATAGCTTTTGGTGTATAAAAATTGGAAAACAAACAAACCAGAGGCATTTTTATTTATCCAAATGTACTCTGTCTCTTGATAACAACAACAATTTCCCCTACTTACAAAAAAATTACAGAAATAATTGCAAAGTAATTATTTTCGTTCTATGAATATTATACCTATTTTATAAAATAATATTTATTTACTTGGGAAATATTTAAAATAACTACGTTTTTTCTCCTGTGTCGAAGAATTTAAAGGAACAGTTTTTCTCAAACTTAGCGTACTACAAGTCTGTGATGGGAACTACGTCGAGGAATGAGATGAGGCCAATGCACAAGTAAGTTTTATTACATAACCGTATTGTGATAAGTTCCATTTTCTAGGGGAAGTCACATGATGATGATTAAGATTTTGATGATTTTTTTATTTTATCATTGTACGTCTCAAGTCAAGTCACGTACATTGTAGGACCATTAAAATCACAAGAAAATTAAGTACTATTTAAGTCATGTCGTAGGTTATGAAAAAGTTACTAGAGCTGTGAATCGTGTTCCCATATAATATTGTATCGGTTCAATCAAGTCAAGTCCTAGGACCGGTCCCATGGGTCCTTAGAACTGTCAGTCTTTGGGATCGACCATTTACTGTCTTTCCTGGGTATTTTTTATACAAAATGGATTATTTAATAACCCATTTAAGATATATGCATGATAACATATTTTGCAAAAAATTTCATATTTTACATTATAATGCAAAATAAAACGAACATATTATATTTTTTTCTTAGTTGTCTATATAATTTATGATATTATATTACAGAGTAATTAAAAAGTTGAAAAACACACTCAATGACGTCAGAAGGGATCGTTTTTACCTTCTTTCAGGAGTTACATGTGGACGGGACTAAATATGATAGGACTGAACTGAGCCGCCATCTCCAGTACTAAAAAAGGACCAACAAAACACTATTCTTACGTATGCTTTGATACACGGGTCTTGAAGGGAAAACAACTCCCATGACAAAATGGTGTGATGAAAAAGAAGAAAGTATATTTTTTAATTACAACATTAATTAAATAAAGTTGTCAAGACATAACTATCACGTCTTTTAAATTAAAAAAGTTCGTTAAAATAGAATAAAAAGATGTTTTGTCATTAATGATGAAATGAGCAAATAAACTATACATAACAAAGTCATCAAATATATTTCCATATCATTTTTTTCAAAATGGTCGAGTTTTAAATAATTTTGGTACTTGCATTGAACCCATACCCCGAAAAGTCTGAGAACTACTGTTATAAAGAAAATGTTTAAAAATATATATATATATTTTTATCATAAAACAGGCATAAATCAAATTTTTGTTATCATGCATACCAAATATAAAAAATTAATTAATAATATCTATCCATCCTTTTGTTAAAAAATATTATATTTCATGATTGACAGTAGCAAAATTTTTTTATGAAGAATATATTTTAATGTTGACATACAATTTGTGTATATATATTAGGAATGAATCAAATGTCATTAACCTATAATTTTTTTGGGTGGGGCTATAACGATTTAACAATTAAACTATCTGCATTTACTAAGGTGATACGCATTTTGTAAATAAGCTTATGTTTTATTATTGTTGAATGATAAGCATTATCAAGCATTTCTTTTCTGCTATTATTTCCTTCAGACCTTGAACAAAAAAAAACCTATTTGATGTACTTGAAACAAAAAATTTTATCCCTTGTGTGGTCTTTACTTTTTATACACACCCCAGCCATTTTAACCCATAAGCTGAAACAAAGTTTATTATTTTCTTCTTTTTTTTTTTTTTTTGTAATTTATTCCATGTTTTTTGAAAAAAAGTCTCTATTAACTAAAACATAACTGAACATTGCAAAAATATTTAAATATTTAATTTTTCCTTTATATTCAAGACAGATGTTTGAAGCACCATTTTTAAGCATAAGCAAATAAAAGAAACAAATTGTCATTGTTTATTTTTGGGTTTTATAATTTAATTCTTAACTTTTGAAATACTTGAAGATATTTTTTATCATTTAGTTGCATAATTAGTGCAAATCTTTTTTTTATATATTTGTAGATCATTCGTATTGTTTGTTTGTGTATTTTTTTAAATATTTTTGACAGTTATAAGACAGACATTTAACTTGTTGTATGAAAAGTTATTAATTACTATCAAGGTTAATAGAAATACGAGGTTATACCATAACGTATGTACAACTGATGTTTGACTTCCACCACACTTCTTAATAGTGACGTCATAGAATATGATTGGGTGCGCGTTTCGTCAAAACCTGCCTGTCATGTCCAGCATTCGTGACTCGTGACAAAATATGTTTGTCTTGCCCAAAAGTAAGTACAATTCAACAAATTGGAAATTATAGCATTAGTGAAGTTATAGAATATGATTGGGCGCGCGTTTCGTCAAAATCTACCTGTCTTGTCCAACATTCGGTACGACACATCAAATTGAAAATTCTAGTGAGCCTGATTTCATAATGACCTTGTATTTTAATAACTTTGATTACTATGAAAAACTTTGAACAAAAAATGACTAGCTTGTAAACAGATTGTAGACGTCTACAAGAAATTATAAATAAAACATTTGAGCAAGAACAAAGTATATATCTTATTTCAGAGCTAGTGCGATTTAAGTACGCCAAAGTTTAAAATAATATAACAAAATTAGTCTTCTATTGTTTGAATATATTAAAGCCAAAAATACATAAGAAGGTTACAAGTGAAATGTTGCAGTAAACTGTAAAATGACAATTGTTTAAAATTTTGAACAATTTATAGGAAGAAAATCGATCCCCTAGTAGTGTAAGATAACTTCTTGGTCGTAAGGCAGGCCAAATTCTTCCAACAAGGCTCAATAAACATAACTCAAAAATATTTTTGAAAGATATAAAACAGATTTCAAATTGGAGCTCAGCGATTCACATGTAATGCGTGAACTGGGTATATTTATGGAATACTACAAGATGTCTTTGATGCTCAAGGAAGCGATGACAGCAAAATTTATCCTTCCTTTTGGGGCAGCCGTTCACCTGTACAACCAAGTGTGTTATATGATATTAAAAAAGGTCCTTAATGCACTAAAAAGTTGCAGCAGAAGAAATTAACCTACCTTAGGACCCAGTGATTCACCTGTACTAACCCTGGGCCAAGCTGTATTTTGGGTTTTAGATATTTAATTGATGTTCAAAGAAGCGGACAGAAGAATTTTACCAGCTATGGGGCCCAGCAGTTTAACCTTACTAGCCGTGGACCGAGCTGTACTTTGGGATATTTGAAGATATTATTGATGCTCATGGAAGTTGCAACAGAGAATTTGCATCTGCCCAGCAGTTGACTTGTACAACAATCAAACAAGGTGTATTATTACATATTAAAAGGGGTCCTTTATACTTAAAAACGCAGCAGTGGTTGAGTTCAATCTTCCTTGGGGCCTAGCAATACACTGATACAACTTGTTGGCCGTGCTGTATATTTTTGGATATTAGAAGGGAATATAATATATAACTGAAATAAAAGTGCACAAGATAATATGAATAAATAAAAATTAAAAAAAAGATTTTATTTTTTGCTAAATAACTTTTTGAGGCTGTAGTTTTTTATGCTTAATCGATATTTCTTTAACCCTTATTATGATAAACAGTAGTATCTAGGTATGAACACTCAAGCTGATTGACTCCCGGTTGACCATCCAAATTTATACATGGCTACAGTTGTATTTAACATTTAAAAACTTTAATTTCTCCTCCCCCAGCATCAAATAAGTTAATGTTATCAGAAATAGTCACGCTCATAGCAAAAGGGTGTAGCTATAAAGAGGAAGATGAAAAGGGTGTATTTAAAGATTATATTTTAATTATTTCCTTTTTGGAGAAAAAAGATGAACTTAATAAGGTATAATAACCCTGAGTCCAAGTGTCTCATAACAAAAAATCAATTTTTGTTCACTTTGATATGAAACTAAGCCAAGTGTGCCTTTAAAAGAAGGAAACATTCTCAGCAAAGGTTGAGTGCCTTGAACATAATTCTTCATTCTACTAGCAAAAAAAAGAAATATTATCCCTATAATTATCAGAAATATAAATCAAACAGACTTTTCGTGTTTGCCAATTTATTTTTACTTTTGAGAACATAAATAATTTTTTGACTATCATTATGTCAGGTGTTGGAAAGCTGTGATTTTTTTCTCCAAGAACTCAATGATTATTAAATTAGTCAATAATTATAATTATTTGGATATTAATTTCAAAATAAATATGCATTTAATTTCATTATACAAATTACAATTAGACATTAACTGTAATTTTTATTCAGTTTTGATATTTTTTGCAAAATTGAAAGTTATTTTTTGATTACTTTTATTCAATAGTAAAGCAAACATTTAAAAAATAGAATAATTACAAATATAATTTCAAATACTTATGAAAGCAATGTAAATGTAGTCCGGTATTGCATATTGAACAGTCAAAATTATGCTTTTCCTGTACAGTATGGACCTCTGCAACATCTTAACATAGAAGAATTCCTAGAAAAATGTATCACATAGTTGCATCTCAAGCATTTGCCTTCTCCTCTTCTCAAAAATATGTTAGATGGAGAGCGGGCCTTTGCTCCTATGCTCCATCCTTGTTTAAGGTATTTTTTGTAATACAACAGAAGAATTTTAAATAACATATTGGGCGAAAATAATAAATTAATACATTTTCTTCAGGTAAAAACAATTAGAAACACATTTTTTATCACATGATTTATATACTTCAAATTATACTGTCTAAAAATACCATTTTTTAATCAATGTTCAACCCACAACATAAATTTTTATTTGGTTGATTGAATTGCCCAGGAAAAGTATTTTGCTCATCTTGACACATTAAAACAATATTTCCTAATCTTGCGCACCTAAAACTATATTTTTATACTACCTAATGAAGAAGATAAATATTTTATACATATATAAAGTGAACGGCAACGTCATTACCTTTTTTTATAGGGAAATCAAATAAGTCTCTCACTCTGTGGTCTACTTGTGTAAGTCCCATAACGGTGGATCCTACTTTTCATATGTCATACGACTTTTTTCTTCCCACATTTATTCCAATTTAGTTCATTAGAATATTTGGCTTTCTTAAATATGATTAATCCCATATTTTTTTATGAAGAAAATAAGAGAGTGAGAAACAGACACACGGTACATAAAAAAGAAAACTAAATTAGAAAGAGAAACTTTTCTACGTCGTCACCCTCAGTAATATTAATAAAAGCCAAAATATAATATTAATATCATTGCTTCCCACTCCGTCTCGGTATGGAATGTAACGTATCCATTTCGGCAAGAGGATAATATCTATTCCATGGATACTTCTGATCATTAATATCTAAATTAGAGAAAAAAAGAAACATTACGAAACGTCCTACATTCAAACATCTTCATTGGATGAAGGGGGAAGAAATGAAAGGATTTAGCACTTTTATGTGGAAACAGTTTGTGTAACATAATTTCGTCATCAATTTAATTATTTTTAAGACAATAACGATTGTTTGGATGGATCTTTTTTGAAAAACATTCGGATACATGGATCTGAGTCCACTAATAGTTCTGTCAAATTCATATTTGTTGATGATATCAATGATGTTCAAGGATCTCATCTCTTTAGAAAAAGTTTTTGTGCCTGACTCGATGGATATCATATCATTTATTGGAAGTATCAGTAATTATGCAGATGCCCCTTAACGTATAAATCTATTACTTCCTAATCCATTGTTTCATATTTCTACTTATCCGTAACTCAATATCTTGTAAGTTGTATGGAATCATTGTACACTTCTATAACAACTAAGAATATGTTTAATCAAGATCAATTATACTAGAAATAAATGTTCTGTAAGGCACAAAGTGACTTATCATCCTTCCTCTGCGTCTCTCCCATTGAAACTGGTCCAAGTCTACTCTATTTTGTCTCCTTATATTTTTAAAAAGCTTTTTTATTGATTTGAGTCCTTAAGTGTCATTGATATACATAACAAACAAACAACTGATATTTATTATACTGAGCCATTTATAGGGGCGTTTTATATCCGTAACTCTACATAGTGCATTTAATTTTTTGATTCCATTAGTACTTGTGAGTCTCTTCTGTCATTAGAAAAACGTAAAATAATGTGGTCATCTTTTCTATATTTATTTATCAGCAAAACCACAAAACATATTCAACTCTCCAACCAGCTACACATATGCTTAAATAGTTCTTTGGAACTCATACGTGATAAATAAGTTAATCAACTATCTGTTATCTTATAACTTTATTAGACTTTTATTGGAAAATATGAATTTCGTTCAACATATTTCGAAAACTCGTGAGTCGGGAGTAATTTTCTGAATTACTATATCACTTGTCATCATATTTAAATATAACTCGATCGTTAGGATTTAGGACGTCCACATCACTCTACAATAAATTTATAATGGATTACACTAAATGCTTACAATTTAACAAAACTGTATATAAGAACAATTATTTCAGTATTCATTCACACTAAATAATAGATTTTGTTCCTTGACAATTATGAAACATATTAATATGGCATTAACACTTAAAAGTATTTTCTTATTTATCAATTTAAATAATGGCGTAATACAATTATGTATTTATTTATGTGTTTCATTGACTTAACTTAATATTTTTATTTTGTCTTAATTGTTTGCCCTTATAATTAAGGTTGTGCCCGGTTCAGTTTCCGCAGTTATATCAGTCCCGGCCTCGGTTCTTTCATTTCAACAGTTTCAGTCTTTGTCTTTGTTTAGCTTTATTGGTCTCGGTTCCGGTCTTCGGTCTCGGCTTTTTTTTATAGGGGCTCAATTTGGTAACAGGCACTTAAAACAAAGGGTCCGCTAGAAAATTTGGTCCCAGAAAATGATATTTGATACAAACAGGTGCGTACTGCTCCAATTTCCCATAGGGACCCCAAAAACCAAGGTTGCTTAATAAAGTTTGG
Source organism: Lepeophtheirus salmonis (assembly GCF_016086655.4). Lineage (NCBI taxonomy): Eukaryota > Metazoa > Arthropoda > Copepoda > Siphonostomatoida > Caligidae > Lepeophtheirus > Lepeophtheirus salmonis. The sequence continues at coordinate 15,508,253 of NC_052136.2, read as the reverse complement.
GCATCCTTGACTTAAGATTTATTAAAGTTATCATATAATAGGGTCCAAACATGCATAGTAGTGGACTTGGATCCATAATTTACCAAACCTCTTCCTTCTTTTATTTACACTGTCCAGTGCCTAAAATCCCTTTTCTATATCCATAACAAGCCCTTTGCTATTTGGAACTCAGATATAACTGCATCACACTGGCAACGTAAAAAAATAATTGGAAAATGTTGAAATTGCACATAAGAAACTCATAAATTGACTGGTTGATATGAGCTAATTTATATATATAAATATACTATATTTTTCTTTATACATATATTCTGTACAGGAGCGAAACCAAAAGAATCGAGATCGATAGGCAATATATTGCAGTTTCGGTTCCAGCCTCAGTTCCACTTTGTCGGTTCCAGTTCTAAAAGTTCAAGTACCGAAACTGCTAAAACTACTAGACACAGCCTTGCTTATAACACTTTTGATAATTGATTATTTTACTAAGATTTACACTTATTACAATAATAGACTATCTAAATATCTAGATATGTAATAAAAATGTAAGATTTTTGCAGACTACTCTCAATGGTCATAGGTTAATTCATTAGTATCTTTGTATTAATATCCATATATATAGTGTTCAATGATTTGTTCCAGTATTTGTAGTTGTTACAAGGCATCGATGTCTAAAAAAAATAGGTGTAGTGCTTACTTGTCTTAGTGTGTACGTTTTATTATTTAATATTTTCACAAATTAAAAATAACAGGTCTATATTCAAGAAAATTATAACTTCAACAAAAAGATCCAAAATAATATTTTCACTAATTATAATATTTTAAAACTAATAACATAACACCTATATTTGCTAGAAATTATGGACATTAAATTGGATGAAAAGCATCATTTGATAGTATTTTCAAGTGCACGACAAACAATTATTTTCTGAAGTAAATGATAATATTAAAAAAAAATATAAAAAAAACTTCTATTAAAATTAAAAAATGAATAAAATTTTTTTCGAAAATTGAATAGTAAGGATTATAATGATGATTTATTTCATTAGAAATATTGATAATGTATTACAACCTTTTAACAAAATTAGTTTTTTTAATTGTATTCTACAATATTTTTTGATTAATAAAATATACTAATATATACATATACAATCGAAATATAGTTTTCATTAAAAGATATAATCAAAGTAAGGATCAGGAAAATGAATAATTAATAAAGAAATTATTTAAAGTTATCCAAATAATAACGAAGAAATACGAAAAGATTCCGTACGCAATAAATTTGGAAATTGCAATGACATTAAGATATTCCAGTATAAGTTTACAGAACTTAGAAAATCACTTATATTTTTTTATACTCATTATCACTTAACAGTTCCCAATTACAATTGACATGTAATAGCAGAATTGAAAATGCTTTACAGACCAAAAT